>NC_091180.1:4836676-4919176 GCF_040958095.1 Procambarus clarkii | reverse complement strand
AATTAAATTGTTTAACAAACGCATGATTTCAGAGTATAGGTATTGGAATTACACCCATTGTGAATGATTCTATGTAGTGGCATTACCAATATTTAATTAATAATCATATGATATAGCAAACAAATTGATTACAAAATTGTCAAACTTGTCTAACAACTTGAATATTTTTTCAAAAGTTAGATTTTTTTAACAATATTGAATTTTAGATTAAGGAATTTGTTCAGTTAAAGAAGCATGATATTAATGTTATTAATTTTAACCAAAATTAACTATCGAATCAAATTCACCTAAATATGCATTTGAATTAAGTAACACTTGGCCTAATAAAGAAATAATGACAAGTTATAACTCACTTCATATCACATGTTTGGTATGGGTTACTCACATAAGGGGCATCGTGGCTGAGTGGATAGCGCTCTGGGGTCGAAGTCCTAAGGGCTCGGATTCGATCCCTGGCAGACAGAACAAATTAGCAGAGTTTCTTTCACCCTGGGGCCCCTGTTTACCTAGCAGTAAATAGGTACCTAGGAGTTAGACAGCTGCTATGGGCTGCTTCCTGGGGATGTGTGTGTGTGTGCATGTGTAAGTGAAATATATGTAGTAGACATAAAAAAGGAAAAATAAATTGGTTAGAAAAGCGGTGTCCAAGAACTAATTGCTCGATTCTGCAGATACAAATAATAAACACACACACACACTCTCTCTCTCACACACACACACACACACACACACACACACACACACACACACACACACACACACACACACACACACACACACACACACACACTCTCTCACACACACACACACACACACACACACACACACACACACACACACACACACACACACACACACACACACACTACCCTCTGCATCACATATTTCCCGACGAATGTTTGTGCATATCTTTGAGGTGAGCTCAACTACCTTCACAAAATATTAATGCAACACACTTCCCCGCCAAGTGATATGTGATATTTTTAACTTGTGGAATTATTTTACATTTCGTTTTCTAAACATTAAAATTTTACATATGTTTTGCATGCTAATTGCATCTTTTGAGTTGACTGTGAAGAGAATTAATGTTTTATGCTGCCTAAAAAAAAAAAAATCCTTAGCTTCTGGGACTAAATTGATAATGATGAAAAAATACTAATAATGATATTAAGGGTCATAATAATAATGATATATTAATAAGGGTGTTGATGAGAAAATCCAGCAAGTCTGTGAAGGGGGGGGGGACACGAACCATCGACCCCGACACTGCCAGTCGGATACTCTACCATTGGATTTAGCGGCATCAACATGTTAATGATGTTGATGACGATGATGATGATGATGGTGTTAGTCATTTTGATCAGGATAATGATGATAAAAATGATGATGCGGATGATGAAAAGAGGAAGAGGGGAAAAAAGAACAATAAAAGGAAGAACTAAACAATGAGCAGGAGATAAAGAAATACAATATATCTATTATTCATATTTTGAATATTAATTTTACTTTTACTATTGTTAATATTATTTTATTATTTTAAATATAATTTTTTTCATTTACATGAAACGATAAAATTTACTTTGACGTATAAAAAGCTTGATCTGGATTTTTTTAGAACAACTACCGATGCAGCGCGGAGGTATTAAACTTTCATTGAATAGTAACCGAGTGTTATTTGCCAATTGTTTACGTTTTTAATTGCTGAACTGTTGGTGTGTTTTAGTAGCAAATTTGGTGTCAAATAAATTTTAATAAATGGCGTATTTCGGAAGAGATTAGCGGGGGAACTGTTCCCATCGTGCACAGTGGACATCGACCAGGTTGACACAAATCACATCTCTTGTTTGGAAGCGCGTTCTTAAAGAGACGTACTTGAACAGAGGCTACATGAATGGTACGTATTTTGTAAATCTTTGAATAATATACTCCAGCTATCCACTTCTGTTCTGTGTTGGAGAGTCTGCATCTGTGGCCGTAAGACTGGCACATTTCGTCTGTTGGTCTAACAATTTAGAATAAGAATGAGGATAGAAATGCCAAGTTAATACTAAATGCTCTATTACAAGTCTCATTTAAGAGATGTACATAAGTACACATACCTTCGCATCTGGCTGATGTACTAACATCCGCATAAAAATTTTCTTAGTGAATTTGGCGGTAACATTTCTCGCAAGTCAAGTGAAGGACATTTTCCACTCCTGATATGGTAGCTAATGGATTGAACTGGAGTCTTTACGAGTCTTGCCTCATGATCAGACGGTATACATAAAGCCTCCTTGAGATAGGGATAACTTGACATTTTCTGGGGTGACCATAACTTGCTACCCTCAAATCCCCTTTGTTGACATATTTGTAAGAGCAGCGTGGTTGTGATCTACGTCTGCCTTCTTCTCTCCTGAAGATGTCAGGGTATGATCATGTGTAAAGTCGCAAGGATCTGGTGTTTATTTCAGGTCTCTATCACAGTAGGCATCATCACAGTAGGTATCACAGTAGGTATCTGTGGTGGACGGTGGACGGTGGACACCCAGTGCGCCACATTCTATTGTATTTGTTTATGTCAGCAACCTTGATCTGTGCTATAAATAATTTTTATTTAACTTTATTACATGAAACTAAAGAAATGGGGAATTATCGTTAAGGGATTTTTAGGAGAATGTGAACTGGGTTAACAACTTAGTCCACATATATTTAGTAAGTGAAACTTATTCATGGCATAACGCAGTATTTCACCTCGTCCAGAATTGTGGATTGTAACAGCCTAAAATCATAAATCTGTGCAGAGTTTAATTAAAGTTCTGGAGAGTTAACGAGAAAAGTTCCCAAGGGGGAATGGGAAGCTTACTCTATGATTGGAAATTTTTTCACGTATTTTGTGCGTGATGTAAAAGTACCTTTTTCGTCGATTTTTTCTTCGTGTCAAGCGGTAAAGATTTCAGGGTATTGTGGGTGGGAAATTTTTATGTGACTCATGAACGTGAAGCTTATGGAACTTATGGTCAGTTGCTATGATAATGATGGATGTTTCCTCCATACATCATGTATAACGTGCAATAGTGAGTTTCATGCGAATTAATGCACACATGAAAGACGATTTTGAAACTTATGATATGCGCATACCATAGGAGTACATGCGTTCTTGAGTACTCACATGGGAAGACCGAATAATTAATCTTGAGGTTATTTTGAGATGATTTCGGAGCTTAGCGACCTCTCGGACCGGTCCTCGACCAGGCCTCCTTTTTGTTACACACCCTCCAGGAAGCAGCCCGTAGCAGCTGTCTAACTCCCAGATACCTATTTACTGCTAGGTAGCAAGGGCATCAGGGGGGAAAGAAACATTTTGCCCATTTGTCTCTGCCTCTACAGGGAATCGAACCTGCAACCTCAGGACTGCGAATCCGAAGCGCTGTCAACTCAGCTGTCAGGCGCCCTGGCAGCTGTGCACCTTATACATGCGTAGATATATAACTAGCATCCTAGGTCAATACACACACACACAAACACACACACACGTGCAAACATACAACTATACACACATACACACACACATTCATATACGAGGGGCCTCGTAGCCTGGTGGATAGCGCGCAGGATTCATAATTCTGAGGCGCGGGTTCGAATCCCGCACGAGGCAGAAACAAAAGGGCAAAGTTTCTTTCACCCTGAATGCCCCTGTTACCTAGCAGTAAATAGGTACCCGGGAGTTAGTCAGCTGTCACGGGCTGCTTCCTGGTGTGTGTGTGTGTGTGTGTGTGTGTGTGTGTGTGTGTGTGTGTGTGTGTGTGTGTGTGTGTGTGTGTGTGTGTGTGAAGAAAAAAAAAGTATTTAGTAAAAAGTTGATTGACAGTTGCGAGGCGAGCCGAAAGAGCAAAGCTCAACCCCCGCAAACACAACTAGGTGAACACACTCGTGTTTGTTTGGGGACACAGGACACAGGAGGGACTGAGTACCCACATGAGCCAGAGAGATATTAAAAAGAACTTTTTCTGTGTCAGAGTAGTTAAAAATGGAATGCATTTGGAAGTGATGTAGTGGAGGCTGACTCCATACACAGTTTCAAGTGAAGATATGATAGAGCTCAGTAGGCTCAGGAATCTGTACACCTGTTGATTGACAGTTGAGAGGCGGGACCAAAGAGCCAGAGCTCAACCCCCGCAAGACCAACTATGTGAGTACACACACGTATGTAGTGACACTGTAAAATATGTATATGTTATGAAGCATGTAAATAGATTCTAAATACACATTAGACATGAATTGTTTGAATTTGTTTACATAAACATGTATAGGACATAAAACGTGAGTAACAGGTTAGACGTCAGCTCTCGACATGTGGTAAGAGAAACGTCTCCCAGACCCCCCCACCCCCCCTCCCCCACCCCCCACCACGACACACCGGCAGCGCGAATGTGCATTAGAATAGTTAATGACTCAACTGACAGTTCTCCTGTCGGCCCAAGTATTCACCAACCTGCCCTACATACATGTACGCGCATGCATACGCACATATACACACACACACACACGCACACACACCACACACACACGCGCGCGCGCTCGCACACATATACACACAATCAAATCGAAAATAGTAAATAACAAATAGTAAATACACATACTCATATACATGATCAGGTCTCCGTGAGCGAGCGGACAGCGCTCGGAGGTCGTAGTCCTAAGGACCCAGGTTCAATTACCGGCCGAGGCAGAAACAAAGCGTCACAGTTTTTTCACCTGATGAGCCTGCTCACCTAGCAGTGAATAGGGACCTGACTGACAGTTGCTACTTGCATCATCCTTGGGATGCTTTTATATATATATATATATATATATATATATATATATATATATATATATATATATATATATATATATATATATATATATATATACTCAAGTACAAGCACAATATATATATATATACTCAAGTACAGGCGACTGGAAGGTCAATACCTCTTTGTTCCCATAGCGTCTGAGACGCATGGCCCCTGGGGCAAGAGTACCTTGGGATTTCTCAAGGAATTGGGGTCCAAGCTCATTGACGTCACCAGAGACCCAAGGGCTTCCAGTTTTTTATTTCAGCGTCTCAGTGTGGCGATCCAGAGGGGAAATGCTTGCTGCGTCCTCGGTTCCTGTCCAGAAGCGGGGGAGCTTCAAGAGATCCATAACCTTTAGGAATTTGTCTTGTATGTTTTGTAACCTTTAAATACGCAATAAAGGAAAAAAAAAAAAAAAAAAAAAGGGAAGGGGGTGGTAGGAGAAAAGCACACAGAAACTGTATTGGAGGGGACCTACATTCCCTCCAATGCGTTATGTGTGGTTTCCTCCGAGGCTATGGGTCCCCCTTCTTCCAGGCAGAGGTGGTACTCCCTTCCCTATTCTATTTAAAAAAAAAAAAAATATATATATATATATATATATATATATATATATATATATATATATATATATATAATCAAAGGGTGAACTATCGCAACCAAAAACAATCCAACAAGTTGATTGGCAGTGTGGAATCGTTTGAACTGCAGTGAGGGCCAACAAGGGCGCCCTGAGGGGCTCCCTTGGTTATGGTGGTGGGGGTGGGGTGTTGTTGTGCGGTCAGTCGAGGGGGGTGACCCATGTGTAAGTGTTTATGAAAATATCCCTGAAAAATAGATACCTCGGCTCCCGGGAAACAGATATCGTGTTTTAAGTGCATCGAGTCCAAAGTGAACCAGATTATATTGTGCAGTAATATATCACGAAATTATACAAGCGTGTTAGTGTCACCCCTCTGACCCCCCCCCCCCTCCCCATATCCGCTAGCGTGTACCGTCACCCAACCCAAGATTCCCCCCCCCCCAGCCTGCCCCACCTCAACCGCGACCGCTACCTCCCTGTGTCCACCCCCTCACGCTACTTCCGCCCAGTGCCCACCCAGCGCCCGCCAAGCGCCCGCCCAGCGCCGCCCAGCGCCCGCCGATGTCGCAGGTCACGACTGACAGCCAGGCTTCTCTCAGCCAAGAGGATCCATCAATCGACGACAGGTATGGCACATGCCAAGTGTGTGACAAGGTGTGGAGACTCAAGCGCAACGGAGATGTGCGCAAGCATGCTCACAACGGAACCGATTGTCCGGGTATGTGGCGCCCTCCCAAAGAGGGTATCAATCAAGGCCCTACTCCAGCAGTCAGGGAAAACACCTCCAACAGCTTCATTTTGACTGAGAATCTACTAGAAGCCATCAAAGCAACATCGGTTGGAACCTTGCAGCACATCCCCAAAGCTGCCCGGCCCCAGGCAGCAGCCAAACTATCCAGCCTCTTGAAATGGTCAGTGACTCCTCTGGAACCATCCAAGCATGGCGCAACCTTCTCCTGTTTGGAAACATATGCCTAGCTGTCCCTGCAAGGAGAGACAAATCACTAGCATCGTCGGTCATTATTGCTATAAATAGTTTTCCTAGAGAGGACAACCAGGCACCCCTCCCCACCCGTGCCAAAACACCCACGGCAGGAAAGGTATTAGGGGCCTCGTAGCCTGGTGGATAGCGCGCAGGACTCGTAATTCTGTGGCGCGGGTTCGATTCCCGCACGAGGCAGAAACAAATGGGCAAAGTTTCTTTCACCCTGAATGCACCTGTTACCTAGCAGTAAATAGGTACCTGGGAGTTAGTCAGCTGTCACGGGCTGCTTACTGGTGTGTGTGTGTGTGTGTGTGTGTGTGTGGTGTGGAAAAAAAAGAAGAAAAAAAAAACACAATAGGGGCGTTCAGAGTCATCACCAGTGAAAACACAGTTGCCACCAGGGATGCCGATACAGCACAAGTCCTGAGGGAAAAACACCCACCCAGAGCTCCTCGTGACGACAGTGTTCCCCTAGTCCAGGGGTCTCCAAACTATGGCCCGCGGGCCACATCCGGCCCGCCACATAATTTCATCTGGCCCTCCAAACAAATCCCTGTGTGGTGGCCTTGAAAAAATAATTATCGTACGAATGGCATCGCAGAATTATTCAAAGCTGGGGCTGCTGACTGGTGGCGCTCAACCCGAGTCAGTTTTCCTCTCTCTCGATAGTGTGACGCACAGATACTAATACTGGTAGGTATGTGTTGTGCATTACAACCAATCAGTTGTGTATAACTGTATATTGTGGGGATGGAGGGCGAGTGGGGCTTCGCTGCTTCCGTTTCAGGGAGCACAAACACTGTACAATATTCTTTTCTCTGTACTTTGACAATGCCTTTATCTTAGTTATACAAAATAGCAATAATACTATTGTAGCCAAAAATATTGCATGTTTAAAATAGTTAAAATGGTAACCATTAAGTTTATCAACGAAAGCTGTTGCCATAATATTTACCACTTTATAATAATATGCTATGCTTTTTAACATTAACATTTTTTAACGTTTTTTGTTTTTTTTCATTTTTTATTCCTCCGGCCCGCATAAATATGGGAAATATATAATGTGGCCCTTACATTGAAAAGTTTGGAGACCCCTGCCCTAGTCGGTGTCACCAGAGCAGAACCCCTGTGTGTGCTCGAATCCATGGTGCATAAAGCAGCTTTATCCTTCCCACCAGGATCAGCAGGTGGGTTCACAGGACTAAGACCCAACCACATCAAACAAATGCTCAACCCTGCACTGGGAGACATTGCACAGGGCCTCCTGGTGGAACTAACTAGATTCGCCAACACATGTCTAGCTGGCAACCTACCAGAGACCATACGGCCTCTCTTTTTTGGCGCTACCCTCTGTGCCCCGAGGAAAAAAGATGGAGGAATCAGACCGATAGCTGTGAGCAATTCACTCCGGCGTCTCGTCGCTAAGGCTGCTGCTAGAGCAGTTAGTCAGGCAGCAGCTGACATGCTGAAGCCAAAAGAGCTTGGGTTTGGCATTCCCCAAGGGTGTGAGGCAGCGGCTCATGCAGCTAGAGCCTACATTGCCAACATTACGGATGAAAAAAAGCCCTGATAAAGCTGGACTTCAAAAATGCTTTCAATCTGGTTAGAAGGGATGCAGTACTCAGTGCAGTTCATCGCCTTTTTCCTTCCCTCTACCCGTTTGTAAACTCATGCTACAACAAGAATCTAACTCTTCTTTTTGGGGAACATGAAATTGAATCACAAGAAGGTGTCCAACAGGGTGACCCCCTTGCTCCTTTTCTTTTCTGCCTAGTTATCAAGGAAGTCACCGATAACCTGTCCAGTGAGCTCAACATTTCGTTTTTGGACGATGGTACTCTAGCCGGCTCCCCAGCCTCACTCTTGGACGACATAAGAATAATTCAGGAGCAAGGAGCAAGCCTAGGCCTCACCCTGAACCCTTCCAAGTGCGAAATAACCTCCACCAACCAGCACATAATAGAGCAAATAAAGGTTGTTTTGCCTGACATTCATACAACCAACCCTTAGGAGAGCACACTCCTAGGTGCTCCTCTTGGAAGGAATGCCATCGACGGTGTTCTTGGTAAGAAGATCACTGACCTGAAGAGGATGAACGAGAGGATTGAAAACATCGATGCTCATGATACACTTTACCTCATCACCAGATGCTTGTCCCTCCCCAGACTGACCTATTTTCTAAGATGTTCGCCATCTTCCTACAATATTAAATTAGAAGAGTACGACAGCTTGCTGAAATCAACACTAGAAAAAGCCCTCAATCTTTCCCTCAGCGACTCACAGTGGAAACAGGCCTCCCTTCCTGTCAGACTTGGGGGCCTTGGTGTGCGCACAGCAACACAAATTGCTGTACCAGCGTTCCTGTCCTCTTCAGTGGGGTCTAACAACTTGGTGAAGGAAATCCTACCTGAGCACCAAGTTCAACAGGCAGGGGTACATAATCCCAGCTTCACAGACTGCACAACCAAATGGGTCTCTCTCGCAGGACCAGCACCCCAACCACCGCCTTCTGAAGCCCATGAACAATCCAGCTGGGATCGCCCTATTGCCGATCAAGAAGCTGCGACTTTGCTAGAAGCTGCGACAACACCACATGATACTGCCCGACTTAGAGCTGTAGCAGCTCCCCATGCATGTGATTTCCTATTAGCAACCCCAATGTCAGCAACCGGCACCCATCTCACACCGCAGGCCCTCCGAATTGCCGTGGCTCTCTGCCTCGCTGCCCCAATCCACACCGAATGCAGGTGTATTTCCAGCGAGGCAGAGGCCGACAGATACGAACGGCATGGCCTTCTCTGCCAAAGGACAGGAGGATGGCATGCAAGACATGGCGAGGTCAATGACATTATTAGGAGAAGCCTTACAGTAGTAGGGTTGACACGCCACAGACGATATTTTTTTGGGGGGAGAGGACCCCTGTGGACTGTACAGTCCAGCGGCCCTTTTTTTTTTTGGGAGAGGACCCCTGTGGACTGTACAGTCCAGCGGCTCCTTTTTTTTTGGGGGGCGAAAAGTTACCTGTGGGAGCCAGGGTTTTCAGGTAAATTTTGTCAGTCACATATTTTAGAAGTAAGGATTTCTTATGATGAAAATAATTTCCGAGACATAGAAGTTTGTTAAGGCCTTATAGGAGAAATTCAAATATCGTGTGTAGCTCTTTAGGGTTTCCAGGAGAACTCTACGGACATATTTTACATGTTTTCAACTTACAAAATCGTCTATGTAAGCCTTAGTTATTCATATAAATTTAGAAAGTTATCTGTATAAGTCAGGGTTTTCAGGGGCTCGTACATCACACCCCCCTCCCTCCCCCCCTTACCTCGCAATCTCTCGCGTCACCTTTATTTACCTTACGCCCGGCCAGCCAGTCGCCTCTTATCATATCTTATCTTCTCCATAATATCTGGACCGTCCCTCCTCTCTCTCTCTCTCTCTCCTTCTTCTCCATAATATCTGGACCGTCCCTCCTCTCTCTCTCCTCCTATTTCCTTACAGCTATTTTCAGAGTTTCAAATAATCATAGAAGTTTATTTATATGTTTATGACCGAATTTGTAAAAGGACCATTTTCAGAGAATATTGTCTTAGATGTTTTGTTAAGGAAAACAGACCACTTATCCATAACATTTAGTTTTATATCCATTTACGGCTATTTCATCTGTAAAGACCAAAATTGAACAGAGCCCAGTTTTAAGCTCATATTTCATCAGAGACCAGTTTATACCGAAAATTCGCCAGAGTCTACTTTGAGAGCAAATTTCATCAGTGTCCTGTAATCTGTGAAAACTTGACAGAGTCCATTTTATACCCAATTTTCGGCAGAGTCCAGTTTATGCTCAAATTCGCCAGAGTCTACTTTGAGAGCAAAATTAGTCAGAGACAGTTTTAAGCTCATATTTCATCAGAGTCCAATTATCAACAGAAATTCGCCAGAGTCTACTTTGAGAGCAAAATTAGTCAGAGACAGTTTTAAGCTCATATTTCATCAGAGTCCAGTTTATACCGAAAATTCGCCAGAGTCTACTTTGAGAGCAAAATTAGTCAGAGACAGTTTTTAGCTCATATTTCATCAGAGTCCAATTATCAACAGAAATTCGCCAGAGTCTACTTTGAGAGCAAATTTCATCAGTGTCCTGTAATCTGTGAAAACTTGACAGAGTCCATTTTATACCCAATTTTCGGCAGAGTCCAGTTTATGCTCAAATTCGCCAGAGTCTACTTTAATAGCAAAATTCATCAGAGTCCAGTTCTTGATCGAAATTCATCAGAGTCCAGTTTTCTAGCAAAATTCATCAGAGTCCAGTTTATACCGAAAATTCGCCAGAGTCTACTTTGTGCCAAAATATTCAGAGTCCAGTTCATGATCGAAATTAATCAGAGTCCAATTAAAGACCCAAATTTGACAGAGACCACATTTTCGCTACTAGCAGTCCAATCCCCCTGAAATTTTAAACAGTCGTACTTCAAAGTTAGTAAATAAGATCAAGTCAGTTACTGAGCTCCAGCTCTTGTCCCCCACCCTCTTCCACCCTCAAGTCTTTGTAAATAAACCATCAATTTCCCCGAAATTTTTACCCTCTGTATTTCAGACATAGTAAATATGAAGTAAACAATTATAAAACTCTAGCTCTTGTCCTCTGTCCAAGTTCACTCCTGTAAATTCATTACTATCAGTCCAAATCCCCCTGAGATTTAAACACCCAACTACATTTTCAGACATAGTAAATAAGATCAAGTCAGTTACAGAGCTCCAGCTCTTGTCCCCCTGTATTTGCATATTTTCTCTATATTCAGCTGTGTTCTTCACATTTTGTCCATGTTTTCTGTGTTCACTCCATGTTCTTCAAATGTTCACAGTCCCATTCAGTTCATATTTTCACAAGTATCTCCATTTTTTCTGTAATCTTTCTCTTAGTCTCATTATGTTCTCTACAAATTCTAGTCATATTTTCTATGTTTTCATGTTCATCACATGTTCTCTTTACAACTTTTATACTCAATATTCATGCTAACTTCCATATTTTTATGTTCTTTGTCAATATTCATGTTCCTCTACAAGTTCATGTTCCTCACAAGATCACTTCGTTTTTCACCTTCACTTACATGTTTTCTACATTCTTTGTCATATTCTCCATGTTCTTCACAAGTCCATTGTTCATTCTTTGTATTCCCTATTCTCCTTATCATGTTTTCATGTTCTCTGTAAGTTCATATTCCCAGCATGTTCACTGTATTCATCAACTTTTCTTACATGTGTTCTTTGCCATGTTCCCCATATGTTCTCTGGGTTTTTCCCCTTACATGTTATCTAACGTTCCTTAACTAAAAAATCTTTCACCAATCAACTAAAAACATAGTCACTTTCGTCATTTCTCAACTAAACTTATTATCCAGTCAACTAAAATAGTCAGAAATAGCCTCGTTCAACACTGTTCTTAACTAAAACAACCTTTCTCTTAGCTAAAAATTGTCAAAGGAAACTTCTTTCAGCACTTTCTTAACAGCCGCTATGTTTCATCAAGTAAGAAAAAATTGTCAAAGGAAACTTTCCAAAACTGTTCATAACTAGTTTTTATCCATCGTCAATCAACTAAAAATAATAACTTTCATCATTTCTTAACTAAACTTATTCCCCAGTCATCAGAAAATAACCGTGTTCTTCATATTTCATTGTCATTTCATAACTAAAATTATCCATCAATCAACAGAAAAAGCCATGTTCATCATGTTTTGTCTTTTTGCTTAACTAAAATTATGTTTTGTCAAGTAAGAAAAAATAACCAAAGATATCTTTCATCGCTGTTCTTAACTGACATTATACTTTGGGGAGCACAAAAAATAGTCTCCCTCGTCATGTTTTGTCTTTTTCCATAACTAAAAGTATTCATCAGTCAACTAAAAAATAGTTACTTCATCATGTTTCCTTGTCATTTCTTAACTGAAATATCACTTCTCTCATTTAAAATAATCAGGATTAATCTCTTTCAACACCGTTCTTAACTAAAGTAACCTTTCACTTCGCTAGAATAGTCATATTCATCGTTGTTCCTAACTAAAATTATATGTCGTTAAGTAAGAAATATAGTCAAAGACACTCAGGCATCTGAAAAGGTTAGGAAAAGGATAATATATTCAACAAATATGTCAAAAACACAATAAACTACATCTGAAAGGATAGGTTAAAGGGTTGGGGAATAAGAACATAAGATAGAACCTACTAAATACACTAAGATTACAAGAGGATAGGTTAAGGGGTTGGGGAATAAGAACATAAGATAGAATCTACTAAATACACTAAGATTACAAGAGGATAGGTTAAGGGGTTGGGGAATAAGAACATAAGATAGAACCTACTAAATACAACTTATGAGCAACTTGATGAACTTTAACAAATAACCCTTGATCTGCAAAAATGACCATTTGAGAAATTTGCCCTTGAAACGAGTAAATTCCCATATATAACAAAATCCTTTGAAATGATTAAACACCCAATCTTAAACAAATAACACTTGAAATGCAAAAACGTCCATTTGAGAAATTATCCCTTGAAATGAGTAAGTTCCCATATATAACAAAAATCCTTTGAAATGGTTAAACACCCAATCTTAAACAAATAACACTTGAAATGCAAAAACGTCCATTTGAGAAATTATCCCTTGAAATGAGTAAGTTCCCATTGTGAGGGGGTGGTTCACCAGCTCACTTACAATAGTGCTCTTATGCCTGTGGGAGCCAGTACACTTGTTAAGTGCACTTGTTAAGTGGGCGGACTTAAGTTTTGTACCAGCAACCGAAACATCTAGTGTTTGGGCTCATGTGAGAGCCCCAGTCATCAGCAGTCCATAAATGTTACCCTGGCCGGGGTGGCATGTCTGTGGACAGTGCTAGAGCTGATAGCATCATTTCATTGTATGGCATGGAGCCAGACAACTTTGCGCGCGAACGCCTAGGCCGCTGGCGTGGGTGGACATGTGGGGCCCCACGCTCGCTGCCCACTTGAGTGGTTGTCATGGAAACCAGCCGCCATCTTAGTAAACATCTTGAGCCGCCATGTTGGTCGGCCATCTTGGAGCTGCCCTAGGGGCTATGCTACACCGTCGCTGATTGGATGAGAGGGGTAGGCCGCTGTATGCCTTCCTCTCATTGGTTATTTCGAGAAGGACGCGGGAAGAGCCGGTGTGAGCATCATTCTGAACTCAGCCGCCACCTTGTCAAGACGTTCCTGTACTCAATTCGGCCAAATTGATGTATAGGGCGTCGTGGTGGCTGGACTACAACTGCTGATGCTTCCTGCTTCACCTACGACATCGGTCGTCACAGAATCCGGCCGAAGTCGTCGCTTGGAGGGGTTTAAGACATTATTGTATGCAGGGGGTAGAGGTACAGTGATCTGGGATCGTGGGGGGAATGTGCATACGAGCAGCAACAGACTCGTCGATCCCATACCAGTGATGATTAGACTTGCTAGTGCTCTGTAGCAGTCGATGGGAACGGGGAAATTCGTGTCAGTGTTAAGGAAATTTCCCATGTTGGTGTGAGACGCTATCGTTGTGCGCGTCACCTGGGTATGAACGCTTCACTTCACCGGGGAGTCGAGGGTGCGAACTCAGCCGTGTTGAGTGTGAGGGGTTCGAGTGTGCGCCAATTTTCTGTATAAGTACCACGTAAGGAACTACCGCCGCCTACGCCACCCGGAGCGAGCCAGCCACCTATAGCGGGGTGCCTGATGTATGGGAATGGTGTGTAAAGCCGGCAGTGTGAATGAGTAAGTACCTATGTGTGTATTTCGGTGATTAGTGGTCTCTAAAGCTTGAATTCGAGGTCAAGTGTTCCGTCACATTGTCACGCAGCACCTGTTCAGGTGGAGTGAATTGTGGGCGAGGAGATTAATCACCTGTGTTGTCATCTTGTCAGTCCAGAGGGACTTAAGGTCTGGTGTACACAGACGTACAGTGTGTGTGTGTGTGTGGGTACACACGGGGAACAGGATACATAGTTTAGCCAAGGACTGAGAGGATGTCCATGTAATAAATTCTTTTATTTCATTGTGGTAATCATTTTTGATCGTCCGTGGGACGGAGTGATATCATTTCCATGTGTGGTCTTGCAGGTGTGGAATTCCAACACTGAGCGCTCAGGTATGTGTAACGCCAGTGATTCCTGGCAATGATTATTGTGGAGTGTGCCACAGTGTGGCTTAAATTTCTTGTAGTGTTCCCAGGGCCGTGACAAGTGTGATTTATATAAATATATATATTGTGGTTGCAGTATTAATTAACGTAATTTTGGTGAGGTTTGGTGAGTGACGAGGCCGTCTAGAGAGACCGCCCCCGCTCTGTCGAGTAACGTAACTCTCGAGTGTTTATCGGCATGCGTGACCGATAAATCACTCACCCATGTGATTTAAGGAGTGTGAGATTCTCCTTAGTGTTCCCAATAACGTTTGATAGCTGTAGGCTACATGTGTCAGCGGTAATTATATATATATATATAATCGTAGTGTCACGGTGCCCAGTGTTAATGTGTTATTTACTGTGTGGTGATGGCAATATATTGACCTATGTTCTAGGGGTCATTTGCAGCAGTAAGTAAGTGTGTGCAGTATCCTAATATTTGGAAATTAGAGTACTTGCCGTGTGTGTTATTGCAAAGGGGGTTGTTATTTGATGGTGATTGTTGCTAGTGTTGAGCAATCACCGTATGTGATTGCAGTTCAGTAAAACCATTGTGGGGCAGGGTTCTAGAGGGTTCATGTCCTGTATGTTATTTTGCTAGATTCTGCAGTATTGTCATTGCAACCGGATTGTAACGTAAATCACTGTGATTTGTTAGTGTGATTTGTCATTGTCGTGGGGGAACTCGGCTGTAGACGAGTACTTGGATACAAATATATTCTCCTGGTTATCTGGTAGGACATCGAAGTCCAGTATTCAGTGAGGTGATTGCGAGGCAATTAATATAACGTAACCAAGGGAACGCCCATTGCTTTAAGAGAATTTGTTCTTTGACAATTTGAGTAACGTAGAATGCGTTTGGGTTAATTTACTTTCCTGTAAGCAGCTACGGTAGTCTCGAGGAGCCTAGCCATCAGCCAGATAAGAATTAGAGTATTGTCTGTTGTAATTAACGGTCAGTGGGCCTGGTAATTGACGTGTTTCAGGAAGTCAAAGTAATTAATCTCGATCCTTGTTTGATCGACTCACACGAAGGCTACATTGTTCCATTAACGTAACGTCGTTATCTGCCCGGAAGCACCGGCACTTGATTGACTCGTGAGAGGAGTAACGTCATTTAGAATAACGTAAACGTGGGGCTAATTACTGTTATTAGTCGCCTGAATTGGTCTGAGTATGGAAGGCTTAGACGGAATTCGTACCTTAATGTAAATTGCTGAGCCAGTGTGAAAGGTTGCGTATTTTAATTGTTTAATTATTGATCTTGAGGATAGTAATTAATTACTCTAAAGGTAATCACGAGTGATTACCGTTCTCTTAGCACTTTGGACATTGCAAATCAGAGTTTACCATCGCTGAGTGATTAGTAACCGATTAACGTAAATTAACGTAACTAGTAAAGAGATTAATCAGCTGTCTGGAAGTACAGGGATTAATGGGATTTTCTCACTGAATGCTCGACGGGTAGAGTGTTGTGTAATTTCCGCGGTACTAGTGACAGTTGTAGAGTTGTTAATTTAACGTAAATGTTACCTTGTAATTAACGTAAATGTTATTGTGTTATTAACGTAAATCAATTGTTATTGATTGTTGATCGTCCGTGGGACGTAGTGTTAACGTAAGGATTAATTTGAGGAAGGGTGCTGGAGTTGCCAGTGAACCCATTAGTTATTGTTGTCATTGAAAGACTACTGATTTGATTGCATTGCAACCGCTGTTGCAGGAGTAGACTGCACTGAGGCGTAGAACAGTTAGGAGGTTACTGGAGACGTATTTCAGAACCTACTGTGTCATTTGTTGTAATTGTGATTATAGATCTGTTAGTTCTTGCTTGCTTGTTGATTCCTCTGTGGTCACGCTTATGTTCGAGTTAGTTCATTATGCAGTCCGAGGGGCTGGTGTCTAGCTGTCATTGATAGTGTCACAGGAAGGATTTCGAGTAACGTCATTGACATTTCTTTTGTTTTGTTGTAGTAGTTAGTACTTTATTGAATAAACTAAGTTGTTATGGTTAACACTGTCTTTTCGTTACACCTCCACACATTATTATTGTTATGCAAATGTTCTTCACACTCGACTAACATTGAGACTTATTTTCTGAGCTTTGGATCAAATATACGGCACCACACAACAATAAATTATTGTTGTGAGAGCCCGTGACCTACTCGTTAGATTCGCTTCGGCGATTGGCGAAGGTCGGCGGCCTAAGTGGGGGGGATTTCAATTTTCATTGGGGTCTCGGCGTTTGCTCGCGCCTAGTCAATTGTTCATACATGGTCCCAAAGTGAGGAATGAGCTGTTTACTACACTGGTGTGTTAGCTAAGCAAGTCCTTCCTCAGGCGACCTAGTTGAATATCACGACAGGAATAAAGGTTAAAGAATAAAGAAAATTCTTAGAAATTTTCCGAGCTAAAATTCCTTATACCAATTTCAATTTATTCCAAAACTTCTCATAAGTTAAAAACCAAACTCTCACAGCGTGGCGCCCAACGTGGGGCCGTAGACTTTTGATTCATAATCAGAAAAGTAAGATTCATCAAGTTGAGAAACTTGTGAAGAAAGGTGTGCAGAACATTGCAGAACAATATTGCTGTGGGTGTGTATGTTGTCGGTTAGCAGGATTAGGTACACACACACCACACACACAGAATGGATGAGGATTATAGAAAGAAGTACGTATATCTGTATGTGACTAAGTATGGCGTGCTGCCAAAGGATAGAAACAGTCGTACAGATGAGGAATGTAGGCGGTATGTTGAGGACCATAATGCCTATGTACGGCGTCTATGTCTAGAAAGAGCAAACAGAAGTGATCTAGGGGACAAGGGAGTTCCCCTAGCCGACCGTGGTATAGTCGGTATGTCAGGGGGTGTGGGATTGAGTCCACCCCAGGAGAAGGAAGGGGAGTCGCGACCCCAGCCTAGGCTAAGGACTGATTCCTTGGGCCACAGAAACGTTTCATTGGAAGTAGTCAATCAGATACCAGAACAACCTCTCAGGAGGGGGACTGAACAACCCCAGGAGGAAATTACTTTAGAGTACCTAGCAGCTCAAGCTGATGCTATGAAACTGCAAAGAGAGGATAAGGCCAAATTTGTGACTTACATGTGGAATGCCCACCACGAGAGATTGACTAGATTGGAGATTGCAAGAGTGCAATCCGAGGCAAGGACGGGGAGTCAAGCCCCTCCTGCCGCGCCAAGCTCAGAGGTACAGGCGCTGGAAGTAGAGATACCTCCTCTATTGCCAAGAGAGGAGAAGATCGATCCTAGGGATGCATACCTAGATCGATGTGTGACAAAGGTTGAAAGGTTTACTCAAGCTCCAAGTAAGGGAGCCAAACCTAAAGAAAGCAAGTCTAAGGGACACCAACAGAAACCCAAGGTTAAGGGACCCAGGTGCTTCACATGCAACATGGCAGGTCACCGAGCAGCTACGTGCCCGAGCAGCACTAGGCTTAAGACTAAGAAGGTGACCAAGGTGCAAGTTACAGGCATGAGTACCGTGGGAGGTGATGCCCTAAGAGACACACTCGAGTTAACTAGAGGAAGAGTTAATGGGCAATGGACGAGTGTCTTTCGAGACCGGGGTGCTACAGTTAACATGGTCAGGAACAGTTTGGTTGAGCCTGAGAGTAGAACAGGTCGAACCCTCCGTGTCCAGTACCCAGATGGCACTGGTAAGGACATGGAAGAAGTGTCCGTGTTGGTAGATACCCCATATATCAAAGGTAAGATCAAAGCTGCGCTAAGTAGAAAGGCAGTGTATGGACTTTTGATAGGTAATACTCCTGGTATAGAGAACCAGGTGGGTCTGTCCTGTGGAAATGACCCAGAGGAAACAGGAACAGGTGAGAGGAAGGTTAAACCCGCTGGCGTTGACACCAAGCGTCAGCCGGCCGGTCGAGCAGAGATCACCGCCGCCCAGACAGAAGAAGAGGCGCAGCAGGTGAAAGAAAACCGGAGCCATCCTCCTCTCCCTATTGCACAGAAAACGAGAACTGATTCAGAGGGACTCAGATGGGTCTCACCAGCTGACGGCGATGTCACACGGCCGCCAGCTGAGGAAGTCAAGGTCGCCTCTTATCAGGCGAAAGATCAGGTGCATGAGGTAAAAGGAAAAATGAGCAATTTTCCCTCTTTCATTTCACAGAAAACGGAGGTGAGCCCAGTGAGACGGGTGTGGCCCGGATCAGGTGATCCCGCCACAACCTGTCGACCAGCCCGGCCCACGAGGGTTAACACCACTCAGGAGAGTAAACGTCTGCTTGATGTTACCAGTGGTGAGGCTAAGGTAGCTGTGGTTCCCACAAGTGAAGTGGATATTCTGGACCAATCTTTCAGGCTGTTGGAAGATCGTTCAGACAAACGAACGGTCGCTGAGAGATTGAAGAACGAGCAGGTCAGTGACCAAGTGCTCAGTGAGGGGCGAGGTTTGACAGCTGCTGAAGAGGCCTCAGCCCGGTCAACTCAGTCGGTAGAGCAACCCGGTCTGAGAGTGACAGACAGACAGGAAGAAAGACCCTGTCACCGGGAAGTCAAGACAGTCTGCTAACTGTCGGGATTGTGTCGGTAGGGTAGGGAAGGTGTTGAGTCTGTACTTCATTGGTAAGTCCATCCCAGTGTGCTACCTATTGTGTCCAGTATGACACAGACCTGTGGGGCGAGAGTGTGAAGGGAATGAGGAAGGGAAGCTGCGAGGCGTTGAGCCGGCTTAACCTGGACCCAGAACCTGAGCACGACCGCACTATGGTCAGGAAGTACCACCCTGGACGAGCCAGTGACGTCACATCTTGTCCCGCCAGCCACCGACGTCAACAGAAAACGGATGAATCACCACCACCACCCAGCCGCCGTGCACTTAATTAAGAGCCATGTGTAAGTGGCTGGTGATTTTTAGATGAAATTTTCCTCCGGGAAATTTTATCTTTTTGGTGGGGAGTTATGTGAGGGGGTGGTTCACCAGCTCACTTACAATAGTGCTCTTATGCCTGTGGGAGCCAGTACACTTGTTAAGTGCACTTGTTAAGTGGGCGGACTTAAGTTTTGTACCAGCAACCGAAACATCTAGTGTTTGGGCTCATGTGAGAGCCCCAGTCATCAGCAGTCCATAAATGTTACCCTGGCCGGGGTGGCATGTCTGTGGACAGTGCTAGAGCTGATAGCATCATTTCATTGTATGGCATGGAGCCAGACAACTTTGCGCGCGAACGCCTAGGCCGCTGGCGTGGGTGGACATGTGGGGCCCCACGCTCGCTGCCCACTTGAGTGGTTGTCATGGAAACCAGCCGCCATCTTAGTAAACATCTTGAGCCGCCATGTTGGTCGGCCATCTTGGAGCTGCCCTAGGGGCTATGCTACACCGTCGCTGATTGGATGAGAGGGGTAGGCCGCTGTATGCCTTCCTCTCATTGGTTATTTCGAGAAGGACGCGGGAAGAGCCGGTGTGAGCATCATTCTGAACTCAGCCGCCACCTTGTCAAGACGTTCCTGTA
This sequence comes from Procambarus clarkii, assembly GCF_040958095.1. NCBI lineage: Eukaryota > Metazoa > Arthropoda > Malacostraca > Decapoda > Cambaridae > Procambarus > Procambarus clarkii. The sequence goes on along the minus strand of NC_091180.1, from coordinate 4,899,117 downwards.
CTCAATTCGGCCAAATTGATGTATAGGGCGTCGTGGTGGCTGGACTACAACTGCTGATGCTTCCTGCTTCACCTACGACATCGGTCGTCACAGAATCCGGCCGAAGTCGTCGCTTGGAGGGGTTTAAGACATTATTGTATGCAGGGGGTAGAGGTACAGTGATCTGGGATCGTGGGGGGAATGTGCATACGAGCAGCAACAGACTCGTCGATCCCATACCAGTGATGATTAGACTTGCTAGTGCTCTGTAGCAGTCGATGGGAACGGGGAAATTCGTGTCAGTGTTAAGGAAATTTCCCATGTTGGTGTGAGACGCTATCGTTGTGCGCGTCACCTGGGTATGAACGCTTCACTTCACCGGGGAGTCGAGGGTGCGAACTCAGCCGTGTTGAGTGTGAGGGGTTCGAGTGTGCGCCAATTTTCTGTATAAGTACCACGTAAGGAACTACCGCCGCCTACGCCACCCGGAGCGAGCCAGCCACCTATAGCGGGGTGCCTGATGTATGGGAATGGTGTGTAAAGCCGGCAGTGTGAATGAGTAAGTACCTATGTGTGTATTTCGGTGATTAGTGGTCTCTAAAGCTTGAATTCGAGGTCAAGTGTTCCGTCACATTGTCACGCAGCACCTGTTCAGGTGGAGTGAATTGTGGGCGAGGAGATTAATCACCTGTGTTGTCATCTTGTCAGTCCAGAGGGACTTAAGGTCTGGTGTACACAGACGTACAGTGTGTGTGTGTGTGTGGGTACACACGGGGAACAGGATACATAGTTTAGCCAAGGACTGAGAGGATGTCCATGTAATAAATTCTTTTATTTCATTGTGGTAATCATTTTTGATCGTCCGTGGGACGGAGTGATATCATTTCCATGTGTGGTCTTGCAGGTGTGGAATTCCAACACTGAGCGCTCAGGTATGTGTAACGCCAGTGATTCCTGGCAATGATTATTGTGGAGTGTGCCACAGTGTGGCTTAAATTTCTTGTAGTGTTCCCAGGGCCGTGACAAGTGTGATTTATATAAATATATATATTGTGGTTGCAGTATTAATTAACGTAATTTTGGTGAGGTTTGGTGAGTGACGAGGCCGTCTAGAGAGACCGCCCCCGCTCTGTCGAGTAACGTAACTCTCGAGTGTTTATCGGCATGCGTGACCGATAAATCACTCACCCATGTGATTTAAGGAGTGTGAGATTCTCCTTAGTGTTCCCAATAACGTTTGATAGCTGTAGGCTACATGTGTCAGCGGTAATTATATATATATATATAATCGTAGTGTCACGGTGCCCAGTGTTAATGTGTTATTTACTGTGTGGTGATGGCAATATATTGACCTATGTTCTAGGGGTCATTTGCAGCAGTAAGTAAGTGTGTGCAGTATCCTAATATTTGGAAATTAGAGTACTTGCCGTGTGTGTTATTGCAAAGGGGGTTGTTATTTGATGGTGATTGTTGCTAGTGTTGAGCAATCACCGTATGTGATTGCAGTTCAGTAAAACCATTGTGGGGCAGGGTTCTAGAGGGTTCATGTCCTGTATGTTATTTTGCTAGATTCTGCAGTATTGTCATTGCAACCGGATTGTAACGTAAATCACTGTGATTTGTTAGTGTGATTTGTCATTGTCGTGGGGGAACTCGGCTGTAGACGAGTACTTGGATACAAATATATTCTCCTGGTTATCTGGTAGGACATCGAAGTCCAGTATTCAGTGAGGTGATTGCGAGGCAATTAATATAACGTAACCAAGGGAACGCCCATTGCTTTAAGAGAATTTGTTCTTTGACAATTTGAGTAACGTAGAATGCGTTTGGGTTAATTTACTTTCCTGTAAGCAGCTACGGTAGTCTCGAGGAGCCTAGCCATCAGCCAGATAAGAATTAGAGTATTGTCTGTTGTAATTAACGGTCAGTGGGCCGGGTAATTGACGTGTTTCAGGAAGTCAAAGTAATTAATCTCGATCCTTGTTTGATCGACTCACACGAAGGCTACATTGTTCCATTAACGTAACGTCGTTATCTGCCCGGAAGCACCGGCACTTGATTGACTCGTGAGAGGAGTAACGTCATTTAGAATAACGTAAACGTGGGGCTAATTACTGTTATTAGTCGCCTGAATTGGTCTGAGTATGGAAGGCTTAGACGGAATTCGTACCTTAATGTAAATTGCTGAGCCAGTGTGAAAGGTTGCGTATTTTAATTGTTTAATTATTGATCTTGAGGATAGTAATTAATTACTCTAAAGGTAATCACGAGTGATTACCGTTCTCTTAGCACTTTGGACATTGCAAATCAGAGTTTACCATCGCTGAGTGATTAGTAACCGATTAACGTAAATTAACGTAACTAGTAAAGAGATTAATCAGCTGTCTGGAAGTACAGGGATTAATGGGATTTTCTCACTGAATGCTCGACGGGTAGAGTGTTGTGTAATTTCCGCGGTACTAGTGACAGTTGTAGAGTTGTTAATTTAACGTAAATGTTACCTTGTAATTAACGTAAATGTTATTGTGTTATTAACGTAAATCAATTGTTATTGATTGTTGATCGTCCGTGGGACGTAGTGTTAACGTAAGGATTAATTTGAGGAAGGGTGCTGGAGTTGCCAGTGAACCCATTAGTTATTGTTGTCATTGAAAGACTACTGATTTGATTGCATTGCAACCGCTGTTGCAGGAGTAGACTGCACTGAGGCGTAGAACAGTTAGGAGGTTACTGGAGACGTATTTCAGAACCTACTGTGTCATTTGTTGTAATTGTGATTATAGATCTGTTAGTTCTTGCTTGCTTGTTGATTCCTCTGTGGTCACGCTTATGTTCGAGTTAGTTCATTATGCAGTCCGAGGGGCTGGTGTCTAGCTGTCATTGATAGTGTCACAGGAAGGATTTCGAGTAACGTCATTGACATTTCTTTTGTTTTGTTGTAGTAGTTAGTACTTTATTGAATAAACTAAGTTGTTATGGTTAACACTGTCTTTTCGTTACACCTCCACACATTATTATTGTTATGCAAATGTTCTTCACACTCGACTAACATTGAGACTTATTTTCTGAGCTTTGGATCAAATATACGGCACCACACAACAATAAATTATTGTTGTGAGAGCCCGTGACCTACTCGTTAGATTCGCTTCGGCGATTGGCGAAGGTCGGCGGCCTAAGTGGGGGGGATTTCAATTTTCATTGGGGTCTCGGCGTTTGCTCGCGCCTAGTCAATTGTTCATACATGGTCCCAAAGTGAGGAATGAGCTGTTTACTACACTGGTGTGTTAGCTAAGCAAGTCCTTCCTCAGGCGACCTAGTTGAATATCACGACAGGAATAAAGGTTAAAGAATAAAGAAAATTCTTAGAAATTTTCCGAGCTAAAATTCCTTATACCAATTTTAATTTATTACAAAAACTCTCACACCCATATATAACAAAAATCCTTTGAAATGCTTAAATATCCAATCTCAAACAAATAGCACTTGAAATGCATAAGTGACCATTTGAGAAATTAACTAATGAAAAGAGTAAATGAATATGAGACAATGATTGACGAAACACAAAAGACAAGAAGGAATACTTATGTAAGTTAGAGCATGTCTGGTTGGACTAGATAAGTTAGGATACATCAGTTTGGGAAAGTAAGATTAAGTTAGGTAAGACAAGTTAGGTTAGGATAGGATAGGTAAAGTTAGGTAAGATAGGGAAGGTAAGGTAAGTTATGTTAGGATAGGTAAAGTTAGGTTATGAAAGTTAAGTTAGGTAAGATAGGTAAAGTTAGGTAAGATAGGTAAGATAGGTTAAGCAGGATAAGTTAGGAAAGGTAGGTAAGGTAAGGTAACATAGGTAAAGTTAGGTTAGGTTAGGTAAGATAGGTAAGGTAAGGTAACATAGGTAAAGTTAGGTTATGCAGGTTAAGTTAGGTAAGATAGGTAAAGTTAGGTAAGATAGGTAAGGTAAGGTAAGTTATGTTAGGATAGGTAAAGTTAGGTAAGATAGGTAAGGTAAGGTAAGTTATGTTAGGATAGGTAAAGTTAGGTTTAGGAACGTTACGTTAACTAAGTAACATTGGGTGGAGAGGATAGGTTACGTAGGTTTGAACAGTGTAGTTCAGAGAACAGTTTAAAAGGTAAAATGTCTAAGAAAATATATTTAACAGAAGTGTAAGTTTGATATGAAAAGCTGAACTAGTTACATTTGGAGAGAAATTTTATGCCTGAAGATGTCTTAGAGAACAACAATGTTGTCTTAAAGTATAACTTGATGGAAGAAGGAGAGTTTCTTTGATGAACCAAGGTGACTTAGAGATCAACATTGATGAACGAAGATGTCTTAGAAAGCTTCTCTGATGAACGAAAGGTTACTTAGAGAATAACTTTTGTTAGCTCTTTGAATAACTTTGATGACTTTGAGAATAACTTTGATAGCTCTGGGAATAACTTTTATGTCTTACATAATAACTTTAGATGTCTCTGAAAATAACTGATGAAAAAAGATGTCTTAGATTAACTTTTGATGACTTTGAAAACAAGTTTGATGAACAAAGATGTTTTGGAAAGTTTCTCTGACGAACGAAGGTAACTTAGAGATTAACTTTTATGATTTAGAGAACATCTTTGATGTCTTAGAGAACAAGATTGATGTCTTAGAGAACAACTTGGATGAACAAAGATGTCTTAGAAAGCTTCTCTGATGAACGAAAAGATACTTAGAGAATAACTTTGACGACTGTATTTAACTTTTTGATGGCTCTGAGGACAGTTTTTGTTGAACGAGGATGTCTCAGAAGGCTTCTTTGAATAACAAAGGTGACTCTGAGAATAACATTGATGACTCTGAGAAAGACTTTGTTGTCTTAGAATAACTTTTGATTGTTCTGAGAATAACTTTAGATATCTCTGAGAATAAGTTTGATGAACGAAGATATCTTACAGAGCAAATTTTATGTTTTGAAGAATAACTTTTTGATGACTCTGGGAATAACTTTGAGGGCTTAGAGAATGTCTTTGATGAATGGAAGTGAGTTAGAGAATAACATAACATAACATGACTGAGAATAACTTTTGATAACTCTTAGAATAACTTTGATGTCTTAGAGAATAACTTTAGATGACTTTGAGAATGTCTTTGGATAACTCTGAGATTAACTTTGATGTCTTTGAAACAACATTGATGAATTGGAGAATGTCTTTGAGAACATGAGTAGTATTTTGTTAGCTCAGAGAATAACTTTTTGATGACATAGAGAATAACTTTTTGATGACATAGAGAATAACTTTTATGTCTTAGAGAAGAACATTGATGGCTTAGAGAGAATATCTTTGATGAAAGATGATGTCTTGGATTAACTTTGACGTCTCTTGGAATAACTTTTGATGACTGAGAATAACTTTTGATAGCTCTTAGAGAATAACTTTTATGAACGGAGATGTTTGAGATTAACTTTGATAGCTCAGAATAACTTTTGTGCCTCTGAGATTAACTTTGAGGATGCAAGTAAATTTTTGAGTGTTTGAGAGTGTCTTTTGATATCTCGAAGAGTCCCATTGAAGTCTTAAAGGATGTCTTTGATGTCTCAAAGGATGTCTTTGAGTGCAACTTTGATGTCTTTGAGTAAGTCCTTGATGTCTCGAAGAGTGTCTTTGACTATATTTCATACTTAACGACATATAATTTTAGTTAGGAACAACGATGAATATGACTATTCTAGCGAAGTGAAAGGTTACTTTAGTTAAGAACAGTGTTGAAAGAGATTAATCCTGACTATTTTAAATGAGAGAAGTGATATTTCAGTTAAGAAATGACAAGGAAACATGATGAAGTAACTATTTTTTAGTTGACTGATGAATACTTTTAGTTATGGAAAAAGACAAAACATGACGAGGGAGACTATTTTTTGTGCTCCCCAAAGTATAATGTCAGTTAAGAACAGCGATGAAAGATATCTTTGGTTATTTTTTCTTACTTGACAAAACATAATTTTAGTTAAGCAAAAAGACAAAACATGATGAACATGGCTTTTTCTGTTGATTGATGGATAATTTTAGTTATGAAATGACAATGAAATATGAAGAACACGGTTATTTTCTGATGACTGGGGAATAAGTTTAGTTAAGAAATGATGAAAGTTATTATTTTTAGTTGATTGACGATGGATAAAAACTAGTTATGAACAGTTTTGGAAAGTTTCCTTTGACAATTTTTTCTTACTTGATGAAACATAGCGGCTGTTAAGAAAGTGCTGAAAGAAGTTTCCTTTGACAATTTTTAGCTAAGAGAAAGGTTGTTTTAGTTAAGAACAGTGTTGAACGAGGCTATTTCTGACTATTTTAGTTGACTGGATAATAAGTTTAGTTGAGAAATGACGAAAGTGACTATGTTTTTAGTTGATTGGTGAAAGATTTTTTAGTTAAGGAACGTTAGATAACATGTAAGGGGAAAAACCCAGAGAACATATGGGGAACATGGCAAAGAACACATGTAAGAAAAGTTGATGAATACAGTGAACATGCTGGGAATATGAACTTACAGAGAACATGAAAACATGATAAGGAGAATAGGGAATACAAAGAATGAACAATGGACTTGTGAAGAACATGGAGAATATGCCAAAGAATGTAGAAAACATGTAAGTGAAGGTGAAAAACGAAGTGATCTTGTGAGGAACATGAACTTGTAGAGGAACATGAATATTGACAAAGAACATAAAAATATGGAAGTTAGCATGAATATTGAGTATAAAAGTTGTAAAGAGAACATGTGATGAACATGAAAACATAGAAAATATGACTAGAATTTGTAGAGAACATAATGAGACTAAGAGAAAGATTACAGAAAAAATGGAGATACTTGTGAAAATATGAACTGAATGGGACTGTGAACATTTGAAGAACATGGAGTGAACACAGAAAACATGGACAAAATGTGAAGAACACAGATGAATATAGAGAAAATATGCAAATACAGGGGGACAAGAGCTGGAGCTCTGTAACTGACTTGATCTTATTTACTATGTCTGAAAATGTAGTTGGGTGTTTAAATCTCAGGGGGATTTGGACTGATAGTAATGAATTTACAGGAGTGAACTTGGACAGAGGACAAGAGCTAGAGTTTTATAATTGTTTACTTCATATTTACTATGTCTGAAATACAGAGGGTAAAAATTTCGGGGAAATTGATGGTTTATTTACAAAGACTTGAGGGTGGAAGAGGGTGGGGGACAAGAGCTGGAGCTCAGTAACTGACTTGATCTTATTTACTAACTTTGAAGTAAGACTGTTTAAAATTTCAGGGGGATTGGACTGCTAGTAGCGAAAATGTGGCCTCTGTCAAATTTGGGTCTTTAATTGGACTCTGATTAATTTCGATCATGAACTGGACTCTGAATATTTTGGCACAAAGTAGACTCTGGCGAATTTTCGGTATAAACTGGACTCTGATGAATTTTGCTAGAAAACTGGACTCTGATGAATTTCGATCAAGAACTGGACTCTGATGAATTTTGCTATTAAAGTAGACTCTGGCGAATTTGAGCATAAACTGGACTCTGCCGAAAATTGGGTATAAAATGGACTCTGTCAAGTTTTCACAGATTACAGGACACTGATGAAATTTGCTCTCAAAGTAGACTCTGGCGAATTTCTGTTGATAATTGGACTCTGATGAAATATGAGCTAAAAACTGTCTCTGACTAATTTTGCTCTCAAAGTAGACTCTGGCGAATTTTCAGTATATAAACTGGACTCTGATGAAATATGAGCTTAAAACTGTCTCTGACTAATTTTGCTCTCAAAGTAGACTCTGGCGAATTTCTGTTGATAATTGGACTCTGATGAAATATGAGCTAAAAACTGTCTCTGACTAATTTTGCTCTCAAAGTAGACTCTGGCGAATTTTCGGTATAAACTGGACTCTGATGAAATATGAGCTTAAAAACTGTCTCTGACTAATTTTGCTCTCAAAGTAGACTCTGGCGAATTTCTGTTGATAATTGGACTCTGATGAAATATGAGCTTAAAACTGTCTCTGACTAATTTTGCTCTCAAAGTAGACTCTGGCGAATTTGAGCATAAACTGGACTCTGCCGAAAATTGGGTATAAAATGGACTCTGTCAAGTTTTCACAGATTACAGGACACTGATGAAATTTGCTCTCAAAGTAGACTCTGGCGAATTTTCGGTATAAACTGGTCTCTGATGAAATATGAGCTTAAAACTGGGCTCTGTTCAATTTTGGTCTTTACAGATGAAATAGCCGTAAATGGATATAAAACTAAATGTTATGGATAAGTGGTCTGTTTTCCTTAACAAAACATCTAAGACAATATTCTCTGAAAATGGTCCTTTTACAAATTCGGTCATAAACATATAAATAAACTTCTATGATTATTTGAAACTCTGAAAATAGCTGTAAGGAAATAGGAGGAGAGAGAGAGGAGGGACGGTCCAGATATTATGGAGAAGAAGGAGAGAGAGAGAGAGAGGAGGGACGGTCCAGATATTATGGAGAAGATAAGATATGATAAGAGGCGACTGGCTGGCCGGGCGTAAGGTAAATAAAGGTGACGCGAGAGATTGCGAGGTAAGGGGGGGAGGGAGGGGGGTGTGATGTACGAGCCCCTGAAAACCCTGACTTATACAGATAACTTTCTAAATTTATATGAATAACTAAGGCTTACATAGACGATTTTGTAAGTTGAAAACATGTAAAATATGTCCGTAGAGTTCTCCTGGAAACCCTAAAGAGCTACACACGATATTTGAATTTCTCCTATAAGGCCTTAACAAACTTCTATGTCTCGGAAATTATTTTCATCATAAGAAATCCTTACTTCTAAAATCTGTGACTGACAAAATTTACCTGAAAACCCTGGCTCCCACAGGTAACTTTTCGCCCAAAAAAAAAAAAAGGAGCCGCTGGACTGTACAGTCCACAGGGGTCCTCTCCCCCCAAAAAAAGGGCCGCTGGACTGTACAGTCCACAGGGGTCCTCTCCCCCCCAAAAAATATCGTCTGTGGCGTGTCAACCCTACTACTCCTTACCACAGCCGGTTGTCCAGCAGAGAGAGAGCCACGTTACCTAATGTCCCGCAACTCTGATGAGCCTGTCGGTCGCCCAGACGGAATCACGGTGAACCCCTGGAAGAATGGTAGACAGTTGGTGTGGGACTACACATGCGTTTCAACTTTAGCCAATACCTATGTTGAATTCATTGCTACACAAGCAGGAGGAGCTGCCAACCACCGGGAAGCGGCCAAGTCACGTAAATACAGATACCTTGGGCACCGTTACAATTTTGTCCCCCATTGCCTCAGAGACACTTGGTGCCTGGGGTAAAAGTGCTGCTAGCTTTTTGAAGGAGTTGGGGTCTAAGCTAATCGAAACAACTAGACTTCCTAGAGCTGCCAGTTTTCTTTTTCAGCGCCTTAGTGTGGCAATCCAGAGAGGAAATGCTCACTGCATCCATGGTTCCTGCCCGCCATCTGAGGGGCTGGAGGAGCTGTTCAATTTGTGACAAGCAGCCTTGTACCCTGCATGTAATCAATATTGTAACTTTTTTTGTGTAATGACATTTTCAAATAAAGTTAGATATATATACACACATACCAAAAGAATAGGGGTGGTAGGAGAAGAAAATATCAAATTGTTGACTGAGGATCCACAAGGCCTTCTCTGAGTAGTCTTTATTTTCTTCTCCGAGGCTATGGGTCCCTACACTTGCACCAGAGGTGGTACCCCTTCTAGGTAAAAAAAAATAATAAATATATATATATATATATATATATATATGTCGTACCTAGTGGCCAGAACGCACTTCTCAGCCTACTATTCAAGGCCCAATTTGCCTAATAAGCCAAGTTTTCCTGAATTATTATATTTTCTCTATTTTTTTTCTTATGAAATGATAAAGTTACCCATTTCATTATGTATGAGGTCAATTTTTTTTTATTGGAGTTAAAATTAACATAGATATATGACCGAACCTAACCAACCCTACCTAACCTAACCTAACCTATCTTTATAGGTTAGGTTAGGTTAGGTAGCCGAAAAAGTTAGGTTAGGTTAGGTTAGGTAGTCGAAAAACAATTAATTCATGAAAACTTGGCTTATTAGGCAAATCGGGCCTTGCATATTAGGCTGAGAAGTGCGTTCTGGCTACTAGGTACGACATATATATATATATATATATATATATATATATATATATATATATATATATATATAAGTAGGGAAGATGAGGACCGCGCGCCACCTGCCAGGTGGCACTCAGGTGAGTGTCACCTGGCCAGGTGGCATGCGGGGGTGTAGTCCTCAAGGGTTTTGGGGGATTTTCCCGGAAGTTTGACGCGTTTCGGACGCGTATGAGCGTGTGGTGTTATGGTATGTGGTCAGGAAAGAGGGGAGATCATGTTGTTGAATGGCAGGTGGTGCGCGTCGTCGTCGTCGCAGAGGGTTTGGGAGGGGGATTTCCCGGAAGTTTGGCGCGTGTCGGAGGTAATTGGAGGGCGCGCGCGCGGATCTAGTCCTCAAGGGATAGGGTATGTGGTCAGGAAAGATAGGAGTTGTGTGAGAGTAAGTGGTAGAGTAAGTGATAGAGTAAGAAAATAGAAGGAAGAGAGGAAGGAGTAAATGAATATGTGAGTGTGTGTGTGTGATGATGATAATAGTTTGATGATTGTGAGTAGAGGATGAGAGGGGATCCAACATAGTGGATATGATGTTTGGGGAGGGGGGAGGGGGGGAGGGAGAGGAGAACCCCCATACCTGAGAGGAACGCCTGGACGTCCATTAGCTCCCCCCCTACAGGAAGTCGTAAGTGTCGATTGGTAAGAGAGCGAAAGAGCACCCTCCTGCGGAAGTGGGGCCATTTGTCTAAAGGGTTTTCGTTGTCTTCAGAGTGGCGATGTTCGTCCCACGACGACTCCCCATACACTGTGGATTCGTTAAGGAGGCGCGAGGTACTTACTCCTGCCGACAGACAGACCCACACCTGTCAGCCATCAATCACTTCTCATTTGACCCGGGTCGTTTCACTCCCCTCACACACTAACGCGCCGCCAGTTCCCTGCGAGACTTCATCCGCTACACACGCGTCATACAGCTCCATGTCATGGAAAGGCGAAGCTCTACAGCATGCATGAAATGCGGAGTGTTTTATATTCCATCACCGAATCAACTGTGTCGGCTGCAATGCGCAAGCTGTGAAAAACCGCCCCTAGGACATAACGACATCAAATGCAAGCGATGTCAGCAGATTTTCTGTGATAACCGTGAGTGTTATTCATATTTAATATTCCACAGTTCATTTTATGGCATCCACAGGTGAAATATCGCGTGTAAACTACTATAGTGTGAGAATATTTTCTCATTCGGGCTATTACATTCCACACAGTTAAATATGTTCTTTCCAATTTCAGTTTACAAAACCGTGAAGTGTCCTTATTGCTCACCCGCCCCGCGAGGAGGTCATCGTCGGAATGAAACTTTACATAAACGTAGGTAGCATATAAAAATATACTTCTCGTATCTGTATTTCATCCCGTTGCAAGCGAACACACATGCATAATAAACATATTTTTTCCCCATTCACCCGTGCTGAATATCATTTTGTTCCATTTCAGGTTATAATCCGTACCTCAATCGACGGAGTGAACAGATCGACGTCATCGAGCCTATACCATATTCCTCACACACTGAGCTAAGGAGAGCACATCTCACTCGCCGGGAGTCACAGCCCCTTCATCAAGGTCAGCCACCCCGACAGATGGGGGGCTACGAGACCGTATCTCATCCTGTTAACACGATGTTACGAATTCATACCCACTCACCTGCTCAACCCCTTCACCAGGACATAAGTAAGTTAATACTGTCCTATTTCAGTCTATTTCCTAAACAGATTAATTCCCACTAGACTGTTCCCTTACCTCATAATTTATATATATATATATATATATATATATATATATATATATATATATATATATATATATATATATATATATATATATATTAGTATATTTTGGTAGCAGTCTTTCCTGTAGACATATATTATTAAATATGACCGAAAAAGTAAGATTAATAATTCTAACACGAATTTTCTCAACACAGCTCGTAAGTAAGTTTTCCATCTCGTAAGTGAAACGCAGCACGGACCGTGCTGCGTTTCACTTACGAGATGGAAAAGGATGGGAAGCTGCCCTTTCTAGATGTAACAGTCATGGAAAAGGGCGGAGGTTTCCACACTGCAGTCTACACTAAGGAAACAAACATAGGAATGTGCCTAAATGCCAACAGTGACTGCCCAGACAGGTACAAGAGGAGTGTTGTTAACGCATATGTCGACCGTGCTCTCAGCCACAGCTCAGAATGGAAGCAAGTCGACGAAGAACTCTGTAGGGTAAGGCAGGTCCTAGTCAATAACGGCTTCTCCAATGGTTTCGTCGAAGACATCATAAGAAGGAAAGTGAAAAGCCATGCAACCTCTGAAGAGACAACTAACACAACACCTATACCCCCTATTAGACTATTTTACAGGAACTTCTTTTCCACAGCTCATAAAACGGAGGAAAGGGTCCTGAAAGATATTGTTAATAGAAACGTTATCCCTACAGACAAAAAACAGAGGATACAACTGACGATTTACTATAAAACCAGAAAAACGGCCAGCCTACTCATGAGAAACTCTCCAGACACAAAACAGAACGCTTTAAAAGAGACTAACGTCGTCTATGCCTTCAAATGCCCACTTGGGGACTGTAAGCTCCAAAAAACCCAGTATATAGGCAAGACAACAACATCTCTTTCTAGGCGTTTAACGATGCATAAGCAACAGGGCTCCATTAAGGAACATATAATCTCTTCCCACAACCAAACCATCGCCAGAGAAATCCTAGTAAACAACACAGAAATCATCGATAGATACAGCGATAGCAGGCGGCTTGACGTTTGCGAGGCACTACACATCAAGAAGTCAACACCAGCAATCAACAGCCAATTATTGCACAACTATATTCTACCCACCTCAAGACTCCGCTCCAATATAGAAGCATCAAGAAATATGGACCAATAGGCTTTCTACAAACACTTCTATTCAATATCCATTGTTTCGTGTTCTGTCTTGTGTTGATGAAATTAATACCCTATTAATACTCTTGTTCTGTCTTGTGTTGATGAAATTAATACCCTATTAATACCACATTTTGTTCTGTCTTGTGTTAATGCCACATCACCCCTTCCACCTCACTCAAATGTAGATATAAAATCGGAGATACGTAAGTTCTATTCAGTTGTGTATTTGTGAACTAAAGTCTTTGAAAATGTAATAAGTTTTACGAAACGTGCCCGTGTCGCGTCAGACTAGAAATAAAAACGAATTTTGGAGAATTGATTTTTGATTTACCTCCAACAGTGAAGCGTAATGTACGAAAGATTGAGAAAATTCGTGTTAGAATTATTAATCTTACTTTTTCGGTCATATTTAATAATATATATATATATATATATATATATATATATATATATATATATATATATATATATATATATATATATATATATACGCTTTCATTCTTTCTAGAGATATATATATATGCTTCATTCTTTCTAGAGATATATATATATGCTTCATTCTTTCTAGAGATAATATGTTTTTCTTTTTTTACAGACGACACACCGCTGTGCATAGATTTGGCATCCAGCGGCAGCAGCAGCAGTGGCTGTGAGAGTGACACAGCAGGGCGGACAGTGCCCACTTCCGGCTCTCACAGGGAGGGGAGGACTCGTTCACGCGCTCACTCAACCCCCCGTTCCTCCCCCAGCCCCATACCCCAATCAATCAGCGACAGCTATGACGGCAACAGCAGCAGCAGCAGCATCAGCAGCAGCAGCAGCAGCAGCAGTGGTGAGAACCATACCATTTTCATCACAGACAGTGACTCAGACGACAGCTCAGCAGACCGTGACCTTGACCCGCAAGCGTCTGTCAATTCTGACTTGTTAGCACCGTCTGGCATAATAGCTGACCCTGCGGCCTCCCCCATTCATCTCGGAGGGGGAGGGTTATCACCACCCACCACCCCTCCCAGCCCTCTCCCTTCACCCCCTCTCGCGCCCTCTCCTCCACCTGCCCTAGAAATTCAACCTAGCTGCTGGATCGAATTGATAACTATAACGGCAGCTATGTCCGGCTTTCATTCTCCATACCAGAACATGTTAACACCTCCCCAGGAGTATATCTGAGAACATACAGGGATTTTTTCATTAATGAGGTTCGATCCCTTTTCTCCCCACAACACCCATTCCTCCTAATTTACCCAGACGTCACTCTAATTGTGCGGAATTTAAATGTACAACAAGACGGGGAGGATAATCTATTGGATCCTATAAATAACGACGGCTTTCCCATACGAGGTGAGGGGCGAAGAATTACTCTAGAGGAAGTAGAAACTCTTATTGATTTTTGGGCTGATGAATTGACAGAGATAATATCCCAGTACCTGGAAGCGAAGGAAGGCTCCAATGTCTTGGTTGAGCGGCTCACAGGGTTTTACATTAACTGTGGTCAGATTGAACGTCCGATAAGATTAGGCTCGCATGTAGACTATCCTGAAGGCTTGCGTGGAAAGCAGTTGGTTTTCAATCCAGAGGGAGAGGCTGATATTTGCCTTATGCAGTGTGTTGCCGCTTATAAATGTTTAGCTAAGGGGATGCATCTAGATAATATTCGCGCTAGATCTGTGAATGCTAGTTGGTGTCTCAGACACATGAATTGGCCAGCAGATGTCAATTCTGCAGTAACATTCGAGGATATTCACAAGGTAGAGAAAATAAATAAAGTCAGTATATTCATCTATTCACTAGAAAGAGATGAAAATGCTAGACGACGACAACGACACTACATTACACTAGCTAGGAAGGGAAGAGGAGGATATACAGATGTCATACCATTGCTGATGTTGGAAGCTCAACACTTAGTATTAATTAAGGATTTTAACCAATATGTACGTAATATGCGCAGCAATCCAGATCGCATCCCAAGTCATCACAGCTTCTATCACTGTTGTTTGATATCACTCCCAGCAGATAGCATGCAGAGTCATGAAAGTACATGCAAAGTACATCAGACTCTCAAATTCTACCCACCAGAGAGGAAGATTACTTTCCGTAACTATGGACGGGGATATGGTCCTAGTCACATGTGCTTTTATGACTTTGAGTGCATGTTAGACCGCTCGAACCCTAAGGGAATGATAGAATCACGTCACAACGCAGTGGCGTATGCGTACATCATCATTGACAGACAGATGAATATTGTTGAGAAAGATACTTATTTGGGTAAAGATGCGGTCAATCACTTTGTAACCACGCTAGAAGCGTCATGGGCTAGAATCAAGAAGGGGTTAGTATCCTCTTAACTTCACATGTCCCAGCAACAGCAGGCGATATTTGAGACAAAAACAGCCTGTGAACTCTGTGATGAACCTTTTAACGGAGAAGATGTAATCAAAGTCCGTCATCACGACCACACAGTAAGATTCCACAATTATCAAGCAGCTTACTGTGATAGATGTAATTTGCAATGTATAAATTCATACAAGTTCCTATACACTTTTTCCCACAACGCTTCCTGTGATTTAGGAGTAATCCTAAACGAGATGAGAGATCGACAAGGGAGTGAAATAGATATATTAGCTAAGGATGGATTTAAATTTATGAAAGTTGATGTGAACAACTTAAGATTTTTAGATAGTTTAGCCCTTCTCAACGGCTCGCTAGGAAGAATAGCCAAGGATCACATCGATAGTGGGAAACCTACCACATTCACTTTGGCTATGTTAAAAGGGGTAAATAAAGCAGCCATCCCAAAACTGCTCACGGGTAAACAATCATTCTGCTATGATTATTTATCCTCTATGAGTGTGTTGGATGAACCACACCTTCCTTCTCGCGATAAGTTTTCTTTACCTCAAAGTGGACACAGGATTGCTAGCCGATGTGTTCACAGTCTGGCGAGATACCATGCTTGCTCTCTACAAATTAGACATTTCACACTACATTTCTTTACCCTCATTTGCTTGGGATGCATTCTTGCTTAAATCGAAAGTTCAACTTGATGTTGTGTCAGACCCAATGTTATATGATTTACTTCGTCGGAATCTCCGAGGTGGGTTCACCAGTGTGACGAGACAGTACACGAATGTGGAGAACAGGCACACAGGCTTAGATCTAGGGGAAGATAGTAGCTACATCATTTACTTAGATTTTAATAGTCTTTACGGGGCGTGTATGACTGAACTACTCCCTCGGGGCGGGATCCGGAAACTGTCACACGATGAGCGTGACGTACTGCTAGAGCAAGGTTTGGAGAATATCCCATGTGACGGGTCCAAGGGATATTGGGTGTTGTGTGATACACTGCAGGTCCGACCTGAGGTAGCTAGGTATACAGATGAACTGCCCCTAGTTCTTTCACATACATGCATTACTGAGGAACACATTTCACCCTACAGTAAGAATATTCTTACAGAAGAAAGTCGCGGTCTGCCTAAAAACAACACTAAATTAATTGCTTCTCACCTTCCTCAGAAAGACTACCTCGTTAGTCTGGACTTGTTACAGTTGCTCATGCGCATTGGATTAGAAGTAGCTAAAGTTCATGACATCTACGAATTCGAGCAGGAGAGTTACCTTAAAGACTTCATTGAAACCAATGTTCGTGAACGTGCCAGTACCAAATGCGCGATAAAAAAAAAGGCTTTCAAACTCGTATCAAACTCTATATATGGAAAGAGTCTCACAGATGTATCTAAATATGGGAACAAACACTATTTGGTCACAGATCGTAGTCATTTCCTGAAACATACTCGAAACCCATTCTTCAAGCGGAGTCTTTTGTTAAGTAAGGATCGTGTGATATGTACTATCAAGCAGAAGTCTCTCCTAGTCAACACTCCTACCTATCTGGGCTATCATATACTTCAAATTGCTAAGAGGCGACTCTATGAGTTCTGGTATGATGTTGTCAAACCTGCGTATGGGGATAAAGCGAGTCTGTTATATACAGACACAGACTCTTTCATCATTAAACTGGACTGTCAGGATGTGTTTGAAGAGTTGAATAAGTCTCCGCTCTTCGACTGTATGGATTTTAGTAATTTTAATGACACACATCCATCCTACTCTAAAGCGCGAGAAGGTGAACTAGGATTGCTCAAGTCTGAAATAGGCTCTAAGATTATTAACCAGTTAATTGCTCTCAGACCTAAAACATATTCGTTCACCACACATGATGGGGAGCACACTTGTAAGTGTAAGGGCGTACCACACCATCTACAAGAGAAACTCTCACATGACTCATTTCAACACACTCTTGAAACAAACACTTCAATCAGGTATGTGTCGAGATCTATACGCAACGTGCAAGGAAAGATTTGTACATGTCGCAGTACCTGCAGAGGATTGTCGGCATTTGACGATAAACGCTACATTTTAAGCCCCACACAGTCCCTAGCGTATGGCCATCCTGATATTCCCAATAACAATGATGATGATGAGATGGATGTAGAAGTGGGGGAGGAGGAGGAGGAGATGGAAGAAGAAGTGTTTATGGAGGAGGAGGAAGTAGAGCAAGCACAGAGACTCTACCCAATATTCCGTCCCTGGAGCAAACGCGATGCTACAGCTCAGAAACTATTCAACCCTCGCTAGATTTTATGTTGTACAATTGTTAGGTAGTATTAAGATGGATGCCCCATATGACTAGAACTTTGTATACTAAATGAATAGGATGTTTAATATTATTGTTTGTGAACTGTAAGAACTATGATTAGTTTTAAAAAATATGATGTTTAATATTATTGTTTGTGAACTGTAAGAACTATGTTTAGTTTAAAAAAAAAATGATGCTGCTGTACATAAAATATGTGAATAAACACCTGTAAATGACTATGTTTGTATAAATACCACCTCAGTTCCTTAGTTTTAGCAGTCTTAACGAAGCATTAATCATGGACAGTTCCTATGATATAATCCATGCGGAACATCTAGATATTTTCAGAGAACCATCTCGTGTTATTATTGCTGGTTATTCAAACAGCGGAAAATCCTACTTGTGCAGTAAACTTGTAAGGAAGTATCAACACAAGTTCTCCTCAATAATCATATGCGGAGGAGGTTACTCTGAATTACGATCAGATCCACAAACTAAAGGGAAGCTGATCGAGCATTCAACCATTATTGATCCTGTGGAAGAGCGAGTAGATAATGACTCGCATATCTTAGTAATCTACGACGACCTTTTTACAGAGTCTGCGAATTCAAAAATCGTATCAGACATGTTTACTAGGGGCAGACATTTCACGGTTTCCGTCATATTGATTACTCAAAATATATTTTTTCCTGGTAAATATTCTAGGAATATTAGTTTAAATGCTTCTCATTTCATATTGGTTAAATCACGAGACCTGTCACAAATTGAAACACTCGGACGACAAATATTTGGGAAAGCGGATTCAAAGAAATTTGTAGAGTTATATAAGCAAGTTATTAGCCAACCCTACGGCTATTTGCTAGTAGATCTGGGCTCGAACACTCCATCTACGATAACATTACGCGGTAATATTGTTCACGAACCGCGCTATGAGATAGTTTACCAATGGTGAGCAAGAAAGATGTACTGGAACGAGTATATAACGACCCCTCATCTAGCGGAGGGCTTGGAGGGGTACAGAGGTTGTATAAGGCCGCCAAATTAATTAACTCTAGTATAACTCTAGCCGATGTAAAGGACTATCTGAAAAGCTCTGACTCCTATACGTTGCATTATTTACAACCACATAAATTCCCTCGGCGTCGGGTGTTAAGCCCTAAACCGCGACTATTTCAAGCTATAGACTTGGCCGAGATGAGTTTATTGGACAAACATAATGATGGAGTGAAATATTTACTCGTATGCGTAGATATTTTCTCCAGGTACGCCCAAGTAGTACCCTTACGCGCTAAGGATGGGAAAAGCACCACTAATGCTCTAGCTTTAATTCTAGATTCACCTCATTCTCAGGGAGTGCGCAAAATTAATTCTGATCGAGGTGGAGAATTTTATAACGCCACTATGAAAAAAATGCTGGCAGCAAAGAAAGTTCAGTTATATAGTGTATTTTCTCAGGAGACTAAAGCTTCAATCGCTGAGCGGTTCATACGTACTTTAAAAGGTAAACTTTACAAGTTTATGACGGCGCGCAACACTTTAAAATACACGCAGGCTCTACCAGATATTGTGAAAACATATAATTTAACCCCACACAGAGGATTGAAGGGGAAGACACCTACGGAGGTGCACGCTCTATCCTTGCCCAGCGAACACGCCAAACAATTTGATTTAATGTATAAAAGCCCGAGCAAATCAAAGAGAGCTGTCATTCCTCGATTGAGTGTTGGTGATACAGTACGCATCACGCTATCTGATCGCATTTCCAAGTTTAAGAAAGGGTTTAAGCAGCAGAACACCCGAGAGATCTTTACAGTTACACGTATTGATCGGAGACAACACATCCCTTTATACTTTCTAAAAGATCTGAATGGGGAAGAAATTGATGGTGGCTTCTATAAACAAGAATTAACACCAACACATTTGCCTCAAACCTTTAATATTGAGAAGGTATTGGGACAACGAAGAGTCTCTGGCAAACTCCAGTATAAAGTTAGGTATTCTTATAGTACTGTGGGTTGGTTGGTGTTGTCTTCGTTGATCCTTCTCTACGGACAACCCAACCCACAACTCGGTAGAGTGCTTATACTAGGAGATCACCCTTGGCGCTTCTGGCTCTTGGAGAGGGGCTCAACGTCACACGTTTAGGGGATGCGGCTCCAACACTTAGCCTCGTTGTCACGTGCACACACCCACTCGAGCCGCTGTGACTCCCCACTCTCTCCTTATGAGATATGATCTCCTCAATCCCCTATGACTTACTAGTATTACCTCTTACCCTGTCCACAGCAGTGGTTCTTGGTTCTTTCTCTTTCTCTCTCCTTCTTCACTACTTCCTGGGAAGCCTCACTAGGACAAGGGCAAACACCAGCAAATTGTGACACATTTACTGGACAAAGCACATACACGATACATACACACATATAATAATAATGAATCCTATACTCTATAATATCACAATCAGGTTGCACTCCAACACCTTCAGAACTCTATTATCAGCTTATCAAGTGGTATCCTATCTCCTGGTTCACCACCTGATACTATTAACCTCCTCAAGTTGGTCAAGCCTACATACACTGTTGCACTATCAGCAAGATAATGTATATATAGAAAACCAGCATTTGAATGCAATAACATATATCAGTATAAATGTTCATTGATACACAACAATGATTAATCGATCACTGTCAGTCCTCGAGCACATATATCTGTAGGTAATCAAGCCTACGACTGCAACTCTAAGCTTCAGAATAAATCACTCCTTGACATAAGAATGCAAACATTCACTCACCTCTCACTGCGTCTTGCACGCTAATGACAACCAAACACTATCAACTCCCTATAAGTAATCCACCAGAACTTCCCCTTCCACCTCTGGAAGTTCACAACCCTAATATCCTTAGGTTCTTCCGGGCTTCACTACCAGGATCCTCTGCAGCTCCTCCAGGCTGCTATCATGAAGTTTCCTTGTGCAACTACGGTGCTTCACCCTTCTGTTAGGTTCTTCCACAGCTCTCTTGGCTGCTACACCATGAAGTTTCCCCGAGCAACTGTGGTACTTCTCCACCTCTACAGAAGCACGTGACACTCCCCTTCACTGCTGCTTCTCCTCACAGCTCGAGGTCCTCTGCTCCACTACCTTGGAGTCTCATCAGCTACTTCATCTGCTGGCTTCGAAGTTCTCAGCAACTTCTTCCCCAAAGAAAAACCTGCAACCCATCGACACTCCAATAAAATGTTCCCCTTTAACACATAAACAAAAATAACCGCACAATATGCTTGCCTCAAACCTCTATCTGTCCTCTACATACAGTGAGAGTGGACTCCCCCGTTTTGGGCGGGTCCATACTCCACCTCGCCTGGCGGCGGTCCTCACTCGCTGGGAGGGTCTTCCTACATCCGGAGCCAGGCTCCCTCAGTCGTCCGCCAGCGCTCAGAGGGGGCGGACGTCGCTCCGTGTTCCTCCCTCTCCACTCTCTTATTTCAGGCTTTCTGCCTTATTAAAATATGTCTAACTTATAAATAAACATCGCTACTGTCGCTGGGCACACGACCAACTACAAGCAATCACTATGAACTGGCGTATATCGTGCTTACCACAGATTAATTGGTCGAGGGCGCTTTCCCTCTGACGGCGTCTGGTCAGGGCGCTCCACACAGCCCACAATAATGCTTCTGGGCGATTTAATATCTGCTCGTCGACCAGGACTTGAGACCACAACGTTCCCAGCTCGATTCCACAGCTGGTACGTCTGCACACTTCTCTTCTCTTAGAGATATATCACTAGGGGTTCCCTTCTGGCGGGAGCTCAACGGAGCGCGGCTTCCCCCTGCGATGTCTGGCACTCAAGTGAGGTCAAGGTCCTCCAGAAGCGAGCCTCACGCCTCCAGCAAAATGTCCACATCTCCTAGCCAGTCATTTATCTGTTTTCTTCTTCATTGCCCATAATCTTAAACTGTTACACATATCCAACCAACTATTTTACATATGCGTTATCACCTCAATACTTGCTAGACCTTCTAGTTAGGTCAGGCTTGCTGAATAACTCTCAAGAAGGGAGACTCGTTTCTCCTGCAGGCTGAGATCATAACACTCCCGTCCCCTTATTTTTGAGAGTTATTCCAGTGGCAAAGCTCGGGATAATACATCCGCCACCACACTGTCTCGTTCTTCACCCCATATACTCTCTTAGGAGTCTACAATTAGTTCGTTGCACCTTGCAACATCCGGCTCACAACTCTCCAGGAACATGTTCTTCTCACAAATAATCTGACCTCTCTGGCACCTCTTGGCTAGGCTGTCCTCCTTGGACGCCTGCACTCTATCGGTCCACTCTACTTATTGTCTCCACCCTCCGTTTCCTCGTCTTCTTCTCTTCCCGTCCAGAGTCAGACATCTGCTGTCTGTACCTCCTCTGTCGTCTTCACACTTCCATCTACTGCCGTTATACTTTCGCCTCCTGTCATCATACTTCACTCCCTCGTCTTCACCGACGATTCTCCCTTCCGTCTCCTCCTTTATCCGAGAGCTCATCCTGTTTGACCTCCATCGCGTCCTCGGCTTTCTTCTATTCATCCATGCTTGCATCATCATCCTCTTCCCACACTTCTCACTTCTATACCACTCCATTTCTTCTCCTTCGACTCTTCTTCGTTCCCTAAAAGTTTCTTCGGGCACTATACTACATCCAACAGCACTCGACCATACATGTCGCTTTGCCTCTCCCAAAGTGCTCGTAAGCATCTCTCCACACATACTGTCTCTTCTCCTTTCATTTTCTCGGTTATTACTCTTCTTCACTATCTCTCCTCCACGTTGTCTGTGAAACATGTCAACTCTTGACATCTCAAACAACTTAACTCCACTATCCCTATGCCTCTGTGCTCGTGGACCACTTGACGCTCTACTCTCGTCCTCTGTATGTCCACATCTTTCCTCATTCCTACTCAGCACAGTTGCATTCACCTTCCGACTCTTAATTTCAGCGGGCTGGACTCTACTCAGGTCCGCTCTCTTCACATGATTCTTCTTCAGCTGGGCCATCTTCACTTTTGACCTCACCGAGACTTCATCTTCCTGGGCTGGACCTTCATCAAACAGCCACGCTATATCTACATCAATATCTTCCACTGGTTGAATCGACACTGTATCATCTTCTCCAGCGTCTTCCTCGTCGGCTACCTTTGCCTTCGTCACTACCGAGACAGGGTTTTCAATGGCTTGGCGGTCTCCTGACTCATCCCCTCGGATGTCAGTCAGGTTCACACTCTCAGGTGTCCCACCCGTGCCATGGCCTTCTGGGCACTCCTCTGGCACAGTCTCCGCCATGACTCTTGTCAACACCTTTGTCCCACACAAGTCATTTCCTAGGATCACTTGGACTCCTGGAACAGGTATGTCGGGGCACACTCCCAACATCACCTCCGCCGACACATATTCCGACCTTAGCTGGACAGTACAAACGGGCATGTCACTCTCAGACAATAACCCATATACTTTCATCTTACTCCTGCCAGCTAACCGTCGATCATTCCCAATCAGGCTTCTCGCAATCAAGCTCTGATTAGCTCCGGTATCTCTTAAGATACCAACTTCTACCTCAGGTTGGCCTCTTATACTGATCCAACCTTTGCTCATGAACGGTCTATACCTCTCGTTCACTAAGTTCGTCTTCTGTGGTTTGTCTCGGAACACATTGGCATATTTACCTCGAGGGTCACACATGGCCAGGGTCACAACTCTTTTGCCCTGCCGACAATCTCGCATCACGTGACCCAATCCGTTACAATTGTAGCATCTCATCTGGGAAAAGTCTCTTCTATATGTACCAGAGTAGCTCTGACTCTGTCCACTCGCATGAGAATTCCTCGGGCCAGGTACACTACTTGCACTCTGTGGGGTTCTACTGGACTCTTGATTTCCAGGATAACGATTAGTTTCTTGTTTAGCTCCTCCATCTTCACTTTCAGACGAAGTGCGCGACCTACTCTTCTGAGTTTTAGGGTACTTACTTTTATCTGCCCATTTATCAAAATTTTTCTCACCCCAGACTCTTCTGGGTCTCTCATAATTTCTTCCTCCCCAGACTCCATTGGATCTGCCATTGCTGCGTCTCGCCTCGCTTCTCACTCTGTTCTCCCTCAAGCTCTTATATGCTTCAGTAATCATATCCGCCCTATCTGCGGCATCTTTCATCTCCATTATCCCTGCTTCTTGGATCTTGAACCTTGTTTCGGGATGCATCATCTCCAAGAACTTCTCCATGACCATCAGTTGCTTCAGGTCAGCGTAAGATCCAACTCCAGCAGCCTCAATCCACTTCTGGAATCGTCTTTCCAGATCTCTTGCTGTCTCAGCAAACGTACATGCTCCAACTTTGATCATCTCTCTGAAGCGCTTCCTATAAGCTTCTGGGGTTAACTGAAACGAGCGCAATATGCTGCTCTTTACTGTGGCGTAATCCTGGCACTCTTCCAGCGACAATTGGGTGTATGCCTCCCTGGCTGCACCGGTCAATCTTAACTGGACCAGCTGGGCCCATTCCTCCTGTGGCCACTCCTTGATGCTGGCTACTTTTTCAAAATGCTCGAAGAAGCTCTCTGCCTCTTCGGGAACAAACAAGGGAATGTCCTTCTCCCTAACCCTAACATCTGGTGGGTGTGATACCTGGGTGGTGCTCTCTGGCAACCCATGTTCAATCCTTTGCTCAGCCAAGGTTCTATTCGCTTCTATCTGCATTTGTTTTGTTCTCTCTTTTTCTTTTTCGACCTGGGCTTTTTCTTTTTCCTTCTCCTGTTCCAACTCCAGTTCTCTTATTCTGGTTTTCTCTTTTTCTTTCTCCACCTCTAGTCTTGCTCTCTCTACTTCCAGCCTGGTTTTCTCTTTTTCCTTCTCGGCTTCATTTTTCATCTGGAGTTCTAATTTCATCTTTTCCAGCTGGAACTGTCTCTCCTCACGCTGTTGTTGGATCTGGAGCTCTAACTGGAATCTCTCCAAGCTCCTATTTCGGCTACTCCTGCTACTGCGGCTACTCTTGCTGCTCCTACTCGATCCTTGGGATCTCACTTCATCCTGCCCATCATCCTCCTTTCCACTTTCAGCTCCTTTTTGGGCTCCTTGCTCTGCCGCTTCACTTCTGGCTCTTAACTGCCTCAGGATCTCATCCTTCATCCCAGCTACTTTAGATGCTTTCAACCTGATGCCACATTTTTCTGCTATTTGTTTCAATTGATCCCTCGTGCAACCTTCCAAGTCCTCAGGCTTGCCTGACTCCACAAATGCTTGCACCTTATCCATCTTTGTCCTGTGAGTCTTCCCAAGAGAGAGAGTATACACCTGCGGTCACACAGTTTATCTCAGCAGGGGTGTACAAATCCACTCTTGGACAGGGTGTGGGTGTGTCAGTTCACTCTCCCGGACACAGGCCCCCAATTTCTTATAGTACTGTGGGTTGGTTGGTGTTGTCTTCGTTGATCCTTCTCTACGGACAACCCAACCCACAACTCGGTAGAGTGCTTATACTAGGAGATCACCCTTGGCGCTTCTGGCTCTTGGAGAGGGGCTCAACGTCACACGTTTAGGGGATGCGGCTCCAACACTTAGCCTCGTTGTCACGTGCACACACCCACTCGAGCCGCTGTGACTCCCCACTCTCTCCTTATGAGATATGATCTCCTCAATCCCCTATGACTTACTAGTATTACCTCTTACCCTGTCCACAGCAGTGGTTCTTGGTTCTTTCTCTTTCTCTCTCCTTCTTCACTACTTCCTGGGAAGCCTCACTAGGACAAGGGCAAACACCAGCAAATTGTGACACATTTACTGGACAAAGCACATACACGATACATACACACATATAATAATAATGAATCCTATACTCTATAATATCACAATCAGGTTGCACTCCAACACCTTCAGAACTCTATTATCAGCTTATCAAGTGGTATCCTATCTCCTGGTTCACCACCTGATACTATTAACCTCCTCAAGTTGGTCAAGCCTACATACACTGTTGCACTATCAGCAAGATAATGTATATATAGAAAACCAGCATTTGAATGCAATAACATATATCAGTATAAATGTTCATTGATACACAACAATGATTAATCGATCACTGTCAGTCCTCGAGCACATATATCTGTAGGTAATCAAGCCTACGACTGCAACTCTAAGCTTCAGAATAAATCACTCCTTGACATAAGAATGCAAACATTCACTCACCTCTCACTGCGTCTTGCACGCTAATGACAACCAAACACTATCAACTCCCTATAAGTAATCCACCAGAACTTCCCCTTCCACCTCTGGAAGTTCACAACCCTAATATCCTTAGGTTCTTCCGGGCTTCACTACCAGGATCCTCTGCAGCTCCTCCAGGCTGCTATCATGAAGTTTCCTTGTGCAACTACGGTGCTTCACCCTTCTGTTAGGTTCTTCCACAGCTCTCTTGGCTGCTACACCATGAAGTTTCCCCGAGCAACTGTGGTACTTCTCCACCTCTACAGAAGCACGTGACACTCCCCTTCACTGCTGCTTCTCCTCACAGCTCGAGGTCCTCTGCTCCACTACCTTGGAGTCTCATCAGCTACTTCATCTGCTGGCTTCGAAGTTCTCAGCAACTTCTTCCCCAAAGAAAAACCTGCAACCCATCGACACTCCAATAAAATGTTCCCCTTTAACACATAAACAAAAATAACCACACAATATGCTTGCCTCAAACCTCTATCTGTCCTCTACATACAGTGAGAGTGGACTCCCCCGTTTTGGGCGGGTCCATACTCCACCTCGCCTGGCGGCGGTCCTCACTCGCTGGGAGGGTCTTCCTACATCCGGAGCCAGGCTCCCTCAGTCGTCCGCCAGCGCTCAGAGGGGGCGGACGTCGCTCCGTGTTCCTCCCTCTCCACTCTCTTATTTCAGGCTTTCTGCCTTATTAAAATATGTCTAACTTATAAATAAACATCGCTACTGTCGCTGGGCACACGACCAACTACAAGCAATCACTATGAACTGGCGTATATCGTGCTTACCACAGATTAATTGGTCGAGGGCGCTTTCCCTCTGACGGCGTCTGGTCAGGGCGCTCCACACAGCCCACAATAATGCTTCTGGGCGATTTAATATCTGCTCGTCGACCAGGACTTGAGACCACAACGTTCCCAGCTCGATTCCACAGCTGGTACGTCTGCACACTTCTCTTCTCTTAGAGATATATCACTAGGGGTTCCCTTCTGGCGGGAGCTCAACGGAGCGCGGCTTCCCCCTGCGATGTCTGGCACTCAAGTGAGGTCAAGGTCCTCCAGAAGCGAGCCTCACGCCTCCAGCAAAATGTCCACATCTCCTAGCCAGTCATTTATCTATTTTCTTCTTCATTGCCCATAATCTTAAA
This sequence comes from Procambarus clarkii, assembly GCF_040958095.1. Lineage (NCBI taxonomy): Eukaryota > Metazoa > Arthropoda > Malacostraca > Decapoda > Cambaridae > Procambarus > Procambarus clarkii. The sequence goes on along the minus strand of NC_091180.1, from coordinate 4,872,044 downwards.
CTGTTACACATATCCAACCAACTATTTTACATATGCGTTATCACCTCAATACTTGCTAGACCTTCTAGTTAGGTCAGGCTTGCTGAATAACTCTCAAGAAGGGAGACTCGTTTCTCCTGCAGGCTGAGATCATAACAGTATGCAGGTTATGATCGATCATTCGATCAATGGATTGATGCTGCTGAGATATTACATTTATAATGAAGAAGCCCTTAGTTTATAAATACAAGGAATTGATCCAACTATTATCAAAACTTCAGTATTCCTCGAGAAAGCAGTTGATTGAAAAATTGAAGAAACCACATATAAATTGTTTATCAGAAATTTTTAATAACTTTTTAAAAAAAAAAATTGCCCGTGCCTGACAAGGTCGTTAAAAAGTTGAAAAAATATAAATTGCTTATTCGGTCACTAGCCTGTAAGAAACCTGTGTCAACTAAGAAACAGATATTAACCAGCAAACGAGGAGGCAGTATTTTATCCATTATTTTACCAATTGCAGCTAGTTTAATTACACGGTTGTTCAGTAAGTAAAATGAAAGCCTTTTATCTCGTACCGCGTAAAATAGTGGACAACCGGAAAGCTGCACACAGCCCTGCTTACCCCACTGTGAAAGCGGTTGCTCGTCATCTTACTGTCAAACCACCTCCTCCTTCTCAGCTGCATACCAACCCTTCCATAAAACATTTAATAGATTTGAAGTTGAAAGTGAGAGATCACGAATATGCAAGATCCTTGCTAAACCATTATGATCCTACCGGAATCGTTCGTTGGGATCTGAATGGAAATGTATTGGCTCCAGTATCTGGCATACATATAATTAATGACATTATACATAAAATGACTGTGCTTAAATTTGTTTTTTTACCGGATAAACTCCCCATTGCTCAACTGTTTTTCACACTAACATCTACATCGCGAGATTTATTCCGTAATACTACGGCAAGCAGTCAAGTGTATGAGCCTCCATCTGTTAAGAGAAAGGCAACTGTCAAGATTGATCCTCACAGTAAAAGGAAAGCTTCCTGGATCGTATATTAACAGGTGAGTGTATATAAATGAGCGTGTAATGTGTAGATGGCTTTACTAGACAAAAAGCAGTCTAAGGAGATAGAGCGATGGACACTCATGTGATATACGCCACCAGCGTATCAGATACGCATTTATTCCCCAATAACATCCCCGCATCTTTCCAAAATCGATTGTTTAACCAGCTAGAATTAGATCCCAGGAGGAGTTATGAAATGTGTCTACAAAAATTACTCCTCCCCACTTCACATTACGTTATTAAGCGTGATAATCCCGAGGCATATATACGTGTAGGCGTTACGTATGAGAAAGTGAGCGAGGGGAAATACATGCATCCAAGCATTTCTTAGCATCTGATGTTTTAGCCGGAACTATAAAAGAAATTAATACCACGATTAATACAGAAATAGAGACCATATTTTCAAGTAATGCTAAACTGAGTTTTTTAGGAAAGTCATTAAAACAATTTTCAGCTAAATATGGAACGCATTTTATTAAATATGATTCTTCCTCCAATCGAAACAAGTTCACTACTGTGATTAGTGATGAGAATATTAGCTCTGCAACGGGGCATAAAAACATCAGTAGAGTTACATTATCATTTGGAACCGCTTTTGGGAAAGTGTTGGGCGTAGTTCCAGAAATAGAATATGACATATTCGCAAAACGTCAGTATGCCTCGAGTGTAGTTAACACATGTCTATTCCCGCCAATGCCTAGAGGAGGGGTTGATATTCTGTGTGTTTATTGCGATAGAATCTGCAGGCGATGAGTCACAATAACGTGGCTGAAGTATGTTGACCAGACCGCACACTAGAAATTGAAGGGACGACGACGTTTCGGTCCGTCCTGGACCATTCTCAAGTCGATTGTGATGAGGAGGTAGGGACAGGCAATAAATAGGCAAGAGAGAGCTGAGGAGGAAAGTCAGGTGTAGGGGATAGTAGTAATGAGAACTGCAGCAGGCCTATTGGCCCATACGAGGCAGCTCCTATTATAACCACCGAAGGAGATAGTAATAGGAAAAAAGAAGAGGATAGCAAGGGAGCGTAGGAGAAGACAATGAACAGAAAAAGGGAGAAGAGAGAAAGAAAAGGAAAGAGAAAGAAAGAAATGGAAGGGGGAAAGCTTATGTTAAGTCACGTTTGTTAGAAAGATTAGAGCATTTGAGTATATACTGTGAAAGGGAAGAGTCCACAGCAACAAAGCTAGGACTCAAGTTCATGTTGGGTACATTGTTTATAAGAGCCGATTCTACAAGACGGCGTCTGTGTAGAGTAGAGGCAGGAAAGATTATTTTGGAGGAAGACCAATCAATGGGATGATTAGAATCCCTCACATGGCAGAAGAGAGCATTGTTAGTGTCTGCAGACTTAACACTTCTCTTGTGTTCTTTAAGTCTGTCATTCAGTGTACGGCCAGTTTCGCCAAAGTATTGGAGAGGACAAGATGAACAGGAAATAGAGTAGACACCAGCAGCATTAGAAGCAGGAGGAGCAGTGTGAACTAGATTGCTACGAAGTGTGTTAGTTTGTCGAAAGGCGAGTTCAATGTCAAGAGGACGAAAGGTATTGGTAAAAGTTTTGAGTTCAGATATGAAGGGAAGGCATAGTACAGTGCTACTAGTGTTGGAAGCAGGTTTAGGATGAAAGAAATTTCGTTTAGCTTGAGAGTGGGCACAGTTGATGAAATGCAAAGGATAACCAAGGCGAGAGAATGATTTGTAGATAACGGCAATTTCAGAATCAAGAAACTGAGGGTCGCTGATGCGTAGAGCGCGGAGGAAGAGAGAGACGAGGACACTTTTCTTAACAGAAGGAGGATGGTAGGAAAAGAAGTGAATGTACATGCCACTATGCATGGGTTTACGGTAGACAGAGAAAGAGAACCCAGGCACAGAGCTGTGAACATGAACATCAAGAAAAGGAAGGAGGGAATTAGATTCCCACTCAACTTTGAAATGGATAGAAGGAGCCAGATTGTTAAGAGAGGCGAGGAAAGGCTGGAAAAGATTAAGGTCATGAGGCCATAAAGCAAAAATGTCATCAACATATCGAAGCCAGAGAGAGGGACGAGTATCAATAGAAGGAAGAAGAACAGTTTCGAAGTATTCCATGTAGAAATTAGCAAGAACAGGGGGAGAGAGGGGAACCCATAGCGACGCCGAAAGTTTGAGTGTAATATTTACCGTTGAAAGAGAAAGAGTTAGATTCAACACAGAGTCTAATGAGATCGAGGAAAACGTCAGTGGGAAGTGGGAGAGGAAGGAGGCCCTCTGACGCCTTCTGTCTGAGGAAAGAGAGAACGTCATCGAGCGGAACATTAGTGAACAGAGAGTCGACATCAAGACTAAGCATCTTACAAGAGGGTTGCAGGCGCAGTCTTTCTATGAAGTCCTGAGAGTGACGAAGGTGGGCAGGGGAAAAAGTGCCAAGGTAAGGTGTCAGGGTTTTAGCGAGCCAGGAGGCAAGAGGATAGCTGACAGAGCCCCGTGAAGAAATGATAGGACGAAGAGGAACACCAGGTTTGTGAGTCTTAGGAAGACCATAGAAATAAGGAAGAGAAGGGCAGATGATACGGAAACGTTTAATGAGATCAAAGTCAGGAGGGCAAAGACTAGAGAGCTGTCTTAGTTTGCGGTTAAAGGAAGTTTTGAGGCGATCCAAAGGGTTAGAAGTCAGAGGAGCATAAGTGCGAGAGTCAGAGAGCAAGACATCTGCTTTTCGGAGGTAGTCCTCACGGTCAAGGACAGCCACCGAATTGCTTTTGTCGGAAGGAAGGATAAGAATAGAGTTGTTAGATTTCAGGGAGGCAAGGGCAAGCTGGAAGCGACGAGGAATGTGGTTATTTTTAGAAAACAAGCTGTCAAGAACGGGGATAAGGGCCCCTCTAAAGGCAGACAGGTCCGAAAGAGTACTAGAGTTAGAATTGACAAACCTGTCAAAGGAACTAATGAGATCAATGCCACAGCGTGGGCCAGGGGAAGTAGCAAAAGACAGACCAAGACCAAGAAGTTCTTGCTGGTGCTTAGAAAGAGAGTAGGACGAAAGGTTAGTAACACAGTCAGAGAGAGAGTATTTGGCCCAAGGACTGTTGGAGATCAGGCGTTGAAGTTTGTTGTGTAGTGTGGAGGAGTGGTGGGAAGAGGAGACGTGAGCAGTGTCAAATGCAATTGGAAAAATGATATTGCATAGATCACTGGGAAGAGAAGAGGACAGAAAGCGTTGCTGTTGACGAACAGCAAGAAAACCCTCGTCAACTTGCAAGGAGGTGGCATGAATAAGTTCTTGAAGAAGAAGGCGGGCATGTAATAAAGGCCGACAGGCCTTTATTAAGGCCTGTCGGCCGTGTATCACTCCATCATAGGAGGACGTAATGTATGGGGGGTTTGATAGGGCTGGTAAGAGCCCGACTTTGGTTAGAAGACACATAAAATGCTTTTTTTCTCGTGCGATAGAATCTCTTCTACTAGATATGGAAACCAGTCTGTAAATATTTTGGATGTAATCTCCCTAAATGGAAGTGATAACAGCAACAATAAAAAACTATATGTGCGTCTTAACACTAACATGATAGATAGCGTCAGCATCACTATTAGGGATCAAGATGGTAACCCAATACATTTTGATGAACGTGGGTGCACCATAGCAGTCTTGCATGTACGCCCCGTTGCAGGAGGTATATAACACCAATGCTTTCCCGACACTCCTCATTCGTCTGAAACAAGCGGAGAAATGCGTGTCCACTTTATTCCTCCCTCTGTTGAGGAATTATACATTCTGTTAACCCCTCCTAGAGGTGGTGGGACTGATGATATACGGATTTTCAACAGCAGTAGACGTTATACGCGAGGAGGAGGAATATTTTCCTTTTTAAGCGGTATAGCGCGTCGAGCAGCGCCCTTTATCATGAGGACTCTGGCCCCGGCTGCGCTTAGCTTGGGGCAGAACGTACTAGACGATATTAATAATGACAAACAAACTTTCAAACAATCTCTTAAGAAACGCGGAATTGAAACATTGAAAGGAGTGGAGAAGCAAATGATAGGCGGAAGAGTGCAGAAAAAGAATAAACAAACAAACAAAAAATTAGTAAACATCAAACGTTTTACTAAAGCGAAATATAATGATGTGTTGTCATAACTTCTTCTCACTCGGCTGGTGTTGTCTAAAGCGTGAACATGGCCGGATATAACGCTCTGGGCCTCCAGGTGCCATTAGAACACTATACAGCTGCTGTTAGTGAAGCCTTTCCTAAAGTATTTTCCCCTCGATTGGTAGAATCAACAATCGCCAGCAGACAAACGGTGGATGTATTACCTGTGAATTCTGGGGTCAATAATAAGTTTACAGACACTTATCTGGAATTCATCATCAAGGGAGTGAATGGTCAACTGGTGGATTTATCATCTATAGCTTTGGAGTTGTCTATTGATCTAACCGAAGAAGATGGAATAACGCCTTTAGGAGACGCTAAAAACGCATCGTTGGTGAATGGATTATCGCAAACTCTATTCAAATCCGCTGTTGTGTATTTAAACGAAACAGTAGTTGAAACCAGCTCATTATTCTCATTCTGGTCATACGTAAAGTTATTATCTACGATTTCTGGGTGTAAGGCTAACCGCTATGATAAACTGTCACAGTTTTTTAACCGAGTTGATCCTGGTAAAATTGAAGCTGGTTATTTCACTAACACCTCGGCTGGTGAGAAGCAACGGATGACTGATATGAAAACGAGTGGCGTGAATACTTGTTTTAAACTAATGCTGGATGTCACATCAGTTAGTGAATACGTTTTGGATAATGTGGACATCAGGGTGTGGCTCGAACTTCAACCTGATAAGTGGCTTATACTCAGCGATAATGAACACGCTAATTTTAAATATAATATCAAGTCTACACGTCTATGGGTGGATCGGGTATTGCCATACCCTGAAGGATTAGTAGCCATTAATAAAGCCATGGTGCAGAACAACTCTCCTATTACGTATACTTTTAATAAAACTTTATACAAAACGTATATATTGGGCACAGGTCAGCGCTCTATAACAATGGACCAGCCGTGGGGGACTGTTATACCAGAACATTTATATATGATCATCCTTGATATGGAGGCAGTGTCTGGTGCATATAATCGCAACCCGCTTTATTTGGAAAACTGCGAGCTTAGTAAAGTATTAATATCGCAGAATAGCACTAATATTGTCAATATTGGGTGCGACTTCCCTCATAACTGCGCCAAGTTGTATTACACCGCATTACAAGCCTTAGGCTTCGATAAAGACAATATATTATCTTATGACACATATGTGAATGGCGGAACCATACTGGCCTTTAATTTACAACCCGAGGATATAGATGACAGCATCCCGATTGAAAAAAGTGGTAATCTGAGGATCGCTTTGGAATTTAAACGCGGAGTGGCTAGAAATAAAGTCATTCTAGTTTACGGCTCTACAACAGGTGTGATCAGCATTAACGCGGATCGTCGCGTTATTTGCGATACGCGAGGATAAAATACTAATATGAATTGTTTGGAAATAAATGAGGCTATCAGAAGTAATTTAGGTGATAAGGTAGACTATCTAGGATGTTTCCTAGCTGATGACGTACGGAAAATAAGGATAAAAATACATAAAAAAAGACCTGTGGTGTTCATAATGAACACTCTGGAGTCTGGTTCTCGTAATAAAATGGGCCATTGGATAACATTCTATGTAAATAAGGATGAAGGTAGAAGCGAGATAGTTATACTAGACAGCTATGCCAATCCTGCAATAGGATCTTATTCAAGATATTTCGAAGAGTTTATGTCTTACTTCCAAGACTATACCCTATATATTATGAAGAAAAGGATTCAATCCTTGAATAGTTACTTCTGCGGGAATTACACCGTTTATTTTGCATATCATTTTTGCAGACTAGGCTTAGAGGCCGCCCTGCTTCACTTTGATGAAGCGTTTAAATATGGTCAATTTCGCAAGAACGATGAAAAAGTGTTGAAATTCAATTACGCTCAGATGAAAATGCCTGTGTGTAAGCAAACATTCTGCTTAAACGGTAGTGATGCTGAGTGTGAAACGCTGTGTGACGAAGTTGGCTAGGATGATAGTGCGGTGAGTAATACTTTATATTAGGATTGAATGATGAGCATAATAATGACTGTATTTATGTTTACAACATTGACAACAACAAAACTTATAACCTTTCCCCCTTTCTACAGATTGACTGAATGACTAGCGTGTCAAGAAAGTTCGTTGGAGTGGATGAATGACTCCCAATCGGTCTGACTACTACCTAAACCCATTCTACAGATTGGTTGGTTGACTAGCGTGACGGGAAGGTTCGATGGACTGAATGAAAGCCTTTCTACATCTGTCTGCTAGCTAAACCACCAAGAAGAAGTCTTATTATTATTATTATTATTATTATTATCGTTGTAAATCGCTTAGGTGATTAATAAAAGAAATAAATTTATATATAATGTGTTTACTTTTCCCTCGTTATTGCTCTCACCATGTTGATCACGTTATGATATAGCTTACACATACTAAAAGGGTTTGCACAGAACAATGGTTGATGGTATGGGGAGCGGGGGTGAGGGGTGAGAGTGATTGATGGCTGACAGGTGTGGGTCTGTCTGTCGGCAGGAGTAAGTACCTCGCGCCTCCTTAACGAATCCACAGTGTATGGGGAGTCGTCGTGGGACGAACATCGCCACTCTGAAGACAACGAAAACCCTTTAGACAAATGGCCCCACTTCCGCAGGAGGGTGCTCTCTCGCTCTCTTACCAATCGACACTTACGACTTCCTGTAGGGGGGAGCTAATGGACGTCCAGGCGTTCCTCTCAGGTATGGGGGTTCTCCTCTCCCTCCCCCCCTCCCCCCTCCCCAAACATCATATCCGCTATGTTGGATCCCCTCTCATCCTCTACTCACAATCATCAAACTATTATCATATACACACACACACACTCACATATTCATTTACTCCTTCCTCTCTTCCTTCTATTTTCTTACTCTATCACTTACTCTACCACTTACTCTCACACAACTCCTATCTTTCCTGACCACATACCCTATCCCTTGAGGACTAGATCCGCGCGCGCGCCCTCCAATTACCTCCGACACGCGCCAAACTTCCGGGAAATCCCCCACCCAAACCATCTGCGACGACGACGACGCGCTGCGACGACAACGACGCGCACCACCTGCCATCCAACAACATGATCTCCCCTCTTTCCTGACCACATACCATAACACCACACGCTCATTCGCGTCCGAAACGCGCCAAACTTCCGGGAAAATCCCCCAAAACCCTTGAGGACTACACCCCCGCGCGCCACCTGGCCAGGTGACACTCACCTGAGTGCCACCTGGCAGGTGGCGCGCGCGGTCGTAGTCCTCATCTTCCCTACTTATATATATATATATATATATATATATATATATATATATATATATATATATATATATATATATATATATATATATATATATATATACAACTTTAGAACACTTTCCCACCAGGAGACTCGAACCCTAGCCCTAGAGACTTTCCTGGTGGGAAAGTGTTCTAAAGTTGTATACTTCACTCTCGTGTTTAAGAGAGTTGTGCCTTATATATATATATATATATATATATATATATATATATATATATATATATATATATATATATATATATATATATATATATATATATATATATATATATATATATATACATATATATATTAATATATATATATTAGTATATTTTGGTAGCAGTCTTTCCTGTAGACATACATTATTAAATATGGCCGAAAAAGTAAGATTAATAATTCTAACACGAATTTTCTTGATCTTTCTTAAACTTAAACAAGGATAATCAAGAAACTAACAACGTTATATGGAGGTCCTATGGCAATTCCACGACGAAGAGATGGCTTCATGAACCTTGCAGGAATCAACCTCACTGAGGACCAAGTCACTCTCCTAAATCTGGGTATAAACTGTCACGTTATGTCCAGACCGAGTGAGATGGCCTGGAAAGTGGAGTTGGAGATTCTGTTGGACGACATATTCGACCTCGAGACACAAAAGAAGGTCACTACCAAAGATACCTTACAAGCAGAACTTATTGCGGAAGGAGGAAAGAATCGAGGCAACTACAAAAGCACCATACTGTCCCCCGAGCTCAAAGCGGCAGCTAAGAGCCTTCGTGAGAACAAGGAGATAGTTGTCAGGAGAGGTGACAAGTCGCCAATGTAAGTCATTCTTAAAAAAGACGAATATCTGGCGAAAATGAACCTCATACTCTCTGACCAAACTAAATTCCAAAGGGTAACGAAAGACACTACAGCCGAATTAAAAGCAAAGGTCAACAAATTGATCGAAACTGTGAACGCCTAGAAATCCGGACTCCACCTGCCAAAGATTATTGGGGAATATAAACCTGGATATGCGTATGGAAATGTCAAGACACACAAGCCTGGAAACCCACTTCGGCCAATCATCGGCATGCTGACTCCTTATGTCCCTTTCCCCTTCAGCCTTAAGTCTCCAAAGGAATTTGTTGACTTACTGCAGGGAACACGGGCACAGGGATAAGAGCCTCGTTGGACGTAGAATCACTGTTTACCAACGTACCTGTGGATGAAACAATCGGGATGATAGCCGACAGAGTGCATCGTGATCCGGCCTGCACTCCTCTTGACATACCAGAAAACATTCTGAGGAAACTACTCCAAGCTTGTACTAAAGAAGCACCCTTCTTGAGCCCGGATGGACACATATATAAACAAGTAGATGGGGTCGCCATGAGTTCTCCCCAAGGTGTCCTGTTTGCAAACTTCTACATGGGTACCATCAAGCAAAAAGTCTTAGTCGACATGAACTTGAAACCGGCCATATACTGCAGGTATGTTGACGACATTTTTACACAGGTACCTGATGTCAGACATCTGCAGGAGCTGAAGGAGGCATTTGAGCAGAATTCTGTGTTGCGTTTCACTTACGAGATGGAGAAGGATGGGAAGCTGCCCTTTCTAGATGTAACAGTCATGGAAAGGAGCGGAATTTTCCACACTGCAGTCTACACTAAGGAAACAAACATAGGAATGTGCCTGAATGCCAACAGTGACTGCCCAGACAGGTACTAGAGGAGTGTTGTTAACGCTTATGTCGACCGCGCTCTCAGCCACAGCTCAGAATGGAAGCAAGTCGACGAAGAACTCTGTAGGGTAAGGCAGGTCCTAGTCAGCAACGGTTTCTCCAATGGTTTCTTGGAAGACATCATAAGAAGGAAAGTGAAACGCCATGCAACCTCTGAAGAGACAACTAACACAACACCTATAACCCCTATTAGACTATTTTACAGGAACTTCTTTTCCACAGCCCATAAAACGGAGGAAATGGCCCTGAAAGATATTGTTAGTAGAAACGTTTTCCATACAGACAAAAATCAGAAGATACAACTGACAATTTACTATAAAACCAAAAAAACGGCCAGCCTACTCATGAGAAACTCTCCAGACACAAAGCAGAACGCTTTAAAAGAGACCAACGTCGTCTATGCCTTCCAATGCCCTCTTGGGGACTGTAAGCCTAAAAAAAACTCAGTATATAGGCAAGACAACAACATCTCTTTCCAGGCGTTTAACGATACATAAGCAACAGGGCTCCATTAAGGAACATATAGTCTCTTCCCACAACCAAACCATCACCAGAGAAATCTTAGCAAACAACACAGAAACCATCGATAGATACAGCGATAGCAGGCAGCTTGACGTCTGCGAGGCACTACACATCAAGAAGTCAACACCAGCAATCAACAGCCAATTAATGCACAACTATATTCTACCCACTTCAAGACTCCGCTCCAATATTGAAGCATCAAGAAATATGGGCCAATAAAAATATTCCTTCTGCAGTTACCTACCTTTAATACCCATTGTTTCGTGTTCTGTCTTGTGTTAAAAGTTTATTTTCACCTCATCCAAAACAATTGTAACATATCACCTCACCCAAATGTAGGTATAAAAAACTCGAAGATGTTTAAGCTCTATTCAGTTAAAGTTGTGAGTGTTTGTGTAAACTAAAGTCTTTGAAAATGTACTAAGTTTTACGAAACGCGCTCAAGTGTCGCGTCAGACTAGAAATAAAAATGAATTTTGGAGAATTGATTTTTTTAATTACCATCAACAGTGAAAAGAAACGTAAGAAAGACCGAGAAAATTCGTGTTAGAATTATTAATCTTACTTTTTCGGTCATATTTAATAATATAATATAATATAATATAATATAATATATATATATATATATATATATATATATATATATATATATATATATATATATATATATATATATATATATATATATATATATATATATATATATGTCGTACCTAGTAGCCAGAACGCACTTATCAGCCTACTATGCAAGGCCCGAATTGCCTAATAAGCCAAGTTTTCCTGAATTAATATATTTTTTCTAATTTTTTTCCTATGAAATGATAAAGCTACCCATTTCATTACGTATGAGGTAAAAAAAATTTTATTGGAGTTGAAATTAACATAGATATATGACCGAACCTAACCAACCCTACCTAACCTAACCTAACCTATCTCTATAGGTTAGGTTAGGTAGCCGAAAAAGTTAGGTTAGGTTAGGTTAGGTTGTCGAAAGACAATTAATTCATGAAAACCTTGCTTATTAGGCAAATCGGGCCTTGCATAGTAGGCTGATAAGTGCGTTCTGGCTACTAGGTATATATATATATATATGTCGTACCTAGTAGCCAGAACGCACTTCTCAGCCTACTATGCAAGGCCCGATTTGCCTAATAAGCCAAGTTTTCATGAATTAATTGTTTTTCGACTACCTAACCTACCTAACCTAACCTAACTTACCTTTTTCAACTACCTAACCTTTCCTAACCTATAAAGATAGGTTAGGTTAGGTTAGGTAGGGTTGGTTAGGTTCGGTCATATATCTACGTTAATTTTAACACCAATAAAAAAAAATTGACCTCATACGTAATGAAATGGCTAGCTTTATCATTTCATAAGAAAAAAATTAGAGAAAATATATTAATTCAGGAAAACTTGGCTTATTAAGGAAATCGGGGCTTGCATAGTAGGCTGAGAAGTGCGTTCTGGCTACTAGGTATGACATATATATATATATATATATATATATATATATATATATATATATGTCGTACCTAGTAGCCAGAACTCACTTCTCAGCCTACTATTCAAGGCCCGATTTGCCTAATAAGCCAAGTTTTCCTGAATTAATATATTTACTATAATTTTTTTCTTATGAAATGATAAAGCAACCCTTTTCTCTATGTATGAGGTCAATTTTTTTTATTGGAGTTAAAATTAACGTAGATATATGACCGAACCTAACCAACCCTACCTAACCTAACCTAACCTATATTTATAGGTAAGGTTAGGTTAGGTAGCCAAAAAAAGCTAGGTTAGGTTAGGTTAGGTAGGTTAGGTAGACGAAAAAACATTAATTCATGAAAACTTGGCTTATTAGGCAAATCGGGCCTTGAATAGTAGGCTGAGAAGTGCGTTCTGGCTATTAGGTACGACATATATATATATATATATATATATATATATATATATATATATATATGTCGTACCTAATAGCCAGAACGCACTTCTCAGCCTACTATGCAAGGCCCGATTTGCCTAATAAGCCAAGTTTTCATGAATTAATGTTTTTTCGACTACCTAACCTACCTAACCTAACCTAACCTACCTTTTTCGGCAACCTAACCCAACCTAACCTATGAAGATAGGTTAGGTTAGGTTAGGTAGGGTTGGTTAGGTTCGGTCATATATCTACGTTAATTTTAACTACAATAAAAAAAAATTGACCTCATACATAATGAAATGGGTAGCTTTATCATTTCATAAGAAAAAAATTAGAAAAAATATATTAATTCAGGAAAACTTGGCTTATTAGGCAAATCGGGCCTTGAATAGTAGGCCAAAAAGTGAGTTCTGGCTACTAGGTACGACATATATATATATATATATATATATGTCGTACCTAGAAGCCAGAATGCACTTCTCAGCCTACTATGCAAGGCCAGTTTTGCCTAATAAGCCAAGTTTTCCTAAATTAATATATTTTCTCAAATTTTTTTCTTATGAAATGATAAAGCTACCCATTTCATTATGTATGAGGTCAAATTTTTTTATTGGAGTTAAAATTAACGTAGATATATGACCGAACCTAACCAACCCTACCTAACCTAACCTTACCTATCTTTATAGGTTAGGTTAGGTTAGGTAGCAGAAAAAGTTAGGTTAGGTTAGGTTAGATAGGTTAGGTAGTCGAAAAAACATTAATTCACGAAAACTTGGCTTATTAGGCAAATCGGGCCTTGCATAGTAGGCTGAGAAGTGCGTTCTGGCTACTAGGTACGACATATATATATATATATATATATATATATATATATATATATATATATATATATATATATATATATATATATATATATATATATATATATATATATATATATATATTATATATATATATATATATATATATATATATATATATATATATATATATATATATATATATATATATATACATATATATATATATATATATATATGTCGTACCTACTAGCCAGAACTCACTTCTCAGCCTACTATGCAAGGCCCGATTTGCCTAATAAGCCTAGTTTTCATAAATTAATGTTTTTTCGACTACCTAACCTACCTAACCTAACCTAACCTAACGTTTTCGGCTACCTAACCTAACCTAACCTATAAAGATAGGTTAGGTTAGGTTAGGTAGGGTTGGTTAGGTTCGGTCATATATCTACGTTAACTTTAACTCCAATAAAAAAAAATTGACCTTATACATAATGAAATGGGTAGCTTTATCATTTCATAAGAAAAAAATTAGAGAAAATATATTAATTCAGTAAAACTTGGCTTATTAGGCAAATCGGGCCTTGAATAGTAGGCTGAGAAGTGAGTTCTGGCTACTAGGTACGACATATATATATATATATATATATATATATATATATATATATATATATATATATATATATATATATATATATTATTAAATATGACCTAAAAAGTAAGATTAATAATTCTAACGCGAATTTTCTCAATCTTTCGTACATTTCTTTTCACTGTTGGAGGTAAATCAAAAATCAATTCTCCAAAATTCATTTTTATTTCTAGTCTGACGCGACACGAGCGCGTTTCGTAAAACTTATTACATTTTCAAAGACTTTAGTTCACAAATACACAACTGAATAGAACTTACGCATCTCCGATTTTATATCTACATTTGAGTGAGGTGGGAGGGGTGATGTGGCATTAACACAAGACAGAACAAGAAGTGGCATTAATAGGGTATTAATTTCATCAACACAAGACAGAACAAGAGGTGGTATTAATAGGGTATTAATTTCATCAACACAAGACAGAACACGAAACAATGGATATTGAATAGAAGTGTTTGTAGAAAGCCTATTGGTCCATATTTCTTGATGCTTCTATATTGGAGCTGAGTCTTGAGGTGGGTAGAATATAGTTGTGCAATAATTGGCTGTTGATTGCTGGTGTTGACTTCTTGATGTGTAGTGCCTCGCAAACGTCAAGCCGCCTGCTATCGCTGTATCTATCGATGATTTCTGTGTTGTTTACTAGGATTTCTCTGGCAATGGTTTGGTTGTGGGAAGAGATTATATGTTCCTTAATGGAGCCCTGTTGCTTATGCATCGTTAAACGCCTAGAAAGAGATGTTGTTGTCTTGCCTATATACTGTTTTTTTTGTAGCTTACAGTTTCCAAGAGGGCATTTGAAGGCATAGACGACGTTAGTCTCTTTTAAAGCGTTCTGTTTTGTGTCTGGAGAGTTTCTCATGAGTAGGCTGGCCGTTTTTCTGGTTTTATAGTAAATCGTCAGTTGTATCCTCTGATTTTTGTCTTTGCATTGATTTTTTGTTTTGCATTGAACAACACCTCGACATCCTCACAGACCAACATCACCTCAGCACTGAAACAAGGATTATCAAGAAACTAACAACATTATATGGAGGACCTATGGCAATTCCACGACCAAGAGATGGCTTCCTGAACCTTGCAGGAATTAACCTCACTGAGGACCAAGTCACTCTCCTAAATCTGGGCATAAACTGTCATGTTATGTCCAGACCGAGTGACATGGCCCGGAAAGTAGAGTTGGAAATTCTGTTGGACGACATATTCGACCTCGAGACACAAAAAAAGGTCACTACCAAAGATACCTTACAAGCAGAACTTATTGCAGAAGGAGGAAAGAATCGAGGCAATTACAGAAGCACCATACTGTCCCCCAAGCTTAAAGCGGCAGCTAAAAGCCTTCGTGAGAACAAGGAGATAGTTGTCAGGAGAGGTGACAAGTCGCCAATATATGTCATTCTTAAAAAAGACGAATATCTGGCGAAAATGAACATCATACTCTCTGACCAAACTAAGTTCCAAAGGGTAACGAAGGACACTACAGCCGAATTAAGAGCAAAGGTCAACAAACTGATCGAAACTGTGAACGCCAAGAAATCCGGACTCCACCTGCCAAAGATCATTGGGGGAATATAAACCTGGATATGCGTATGGAAATGTCAAGACACACAAGCCTGGAAACCCACTTCAGCCAATCATTAGCCAGATACCCACACCCACATACAGACTGGCGAAGCGACTCAACGGCCTGCTGACTCCTTATGTTCCTTGCGCCTTCAGCCTGAAGTCTCCAAAGGAATTTGTTGACTTACTGCGGGGCACACGGGCCACAGGGATAAGAGCCTCGTTGGACGTAGAATCGCTGTTAACCAACGTACCTGTGGACGAGACAATCGGAATGATAGCCGACAGAGTGTATCGTGATCCAGCCTGTACTCCTCTTGACATACCAGAAAATATTCTGAGGAAACTACTCCAAGCTTGTACTAAAGAGGCACCCTTCTTGAGCCCGGATGGGCACATGTATAAGCAAGTAGATGGGGTCGCCATGGGTTCTCCCCTAGGTGTCCTGTTTGCAAACTTCTATATGGGTACCATCGAGCAAAAAGTCTTAGTCGACATGAACTTGAAACCGGCCATATACTGCAGGTATGTTGACGACATTTTTACACAGGTACCTGATGTCAGACATCTGCAGGGGCTGAAGGAGGCATTTGAGCAGAGTTCCGTGCTGCGTTTCACTTACGAGATGGAAAAGGATGGGAAGCTGCCCTTTCTAGATGTAACAGTCATGGAAAAGGGCGGAGGTTTCCACACTACAGTCTACACTAAGGAAACGAACATAGGAATGTGCCTAAATGCCAACAGCGACTGCCCAGACAGGTACAAGAGGAGTGTTGTTGTCGACCGTGCTCTCAGCCACAGCTCAGAATGGAAGCAAGTCGACGAAGAACTCTGTAAGGTAAGGCAGGTCCTAGTCAATAACGGCTTCTCCAATGGTTTCGTCGAAGACATCATAAGAAGGAAAGTGAAAAGCCATGCAACCTCTGAAAAGACAACTAACACAACACCTATACCCCCTATTAGACTATTTTACAGGAACTTCTTTTCCACAGCTCATAAAACGGAGGAAAGGGTCCTGAAAGATATTGTTAATAGAAACGTTATCCCCACAGACAAAAATCAGAGGATACAACTGACGATTTATTCTAAAACCAGAAAAACGGCCAGCCTACTCATGAGAAACTCTCCAGACACAAAACAGAACGCTTTAAAAGAGACTAACGTCGTCTATGCCTTCAAATGCCCTCTTGGGGATTGTAAGCTCCAAAAAACCCAGTATATAGGCAAGACAACAACATCTCTTTCTAGGCGTTTAACGATGCATAAGCAACAGGGCTCCATTAAGGAACATATAATCTCTTCCCACAACCAAACCATTGCCAGATAAATCCTAGTAAACAACACAGAAATCATCGATAGATACAGCGATAGCAGGCGGCTTGACGTTTGCGAGGCACTACACATCAAGAAGTCAACACCTGCAATCAACAGCCAATTATTGCACAACTATATTCTACCCACCTCAAGACTCCGCTCCAATACAGAAGCATCAAGAAATATGGACCAATAGGCTTTCTACAAACACTTCTATTCAATATCCATTGTTTCGTGTTCTGTCTTGTGTTGATGAAATTAATACCCTATTAATACCACCTCTTGTTCTGTCTTGTGTTGATGAAATTAATACCCTATTAATGCCACTTCTTGTTCTGTCTTGTGTTAATGCCACATCACCCCTTCCACCTCACTCAAATGTAGATATAAAATCGGAGATGCGTAAGTTCTATTCAGTTGTGTATTTGTGAACTAAAGTCTTTGAAAATGTAATAAGTTTTACGAAACGCGCTCGTGTCGCGTCAGACTAGAAATAAAAATGAATTTTGGAGAATTGATTTTTGATTTACCTCCAACAGTGAAAAGAAATGTACGAAAGATTGAGAAAATTCGTGTTAGAATTATTAATCTTACTTTTTCGGTCATATTTAATAATATATGTCTACAGGAAAGACTGCTACCAAAATATATATATATATATATATATATATATATATATATATATATATATATATATATATATATATATATATATATATATATATATATATATATATATATATATATATATATATATATATATATATATATATATATATATATATATATATATATATATATATCCTGGCTTAGCCTCTAGGACTGGAAATGCTTCTACCAACAGGAGAAGGGGCGAAGACGGGTCTCTGGCGCCTTAAAACCAGTTGCTTCGGGTAGATGGGACTCGTTAGCCTGGGAAGGCAGCTCATCTAGGGGAAGGAAAACCCCGAATTCAAACCTCTGTTGTCTTGTGGCTAAACCCACTCATGGGAAAGACTTCGGGAGTCAACCCTGAGGAAAAATCCGGAGACGGAGTCCCTAAGGCAGTTTGCAGCTGTTTACAGCTACATTCTGGCAACTCCTGCGACGACACTGGCGCCAAGAGTATCGGCGCCTGCCCTTCCCTTGGATCACATCGGTGGCGTGGAGAGGGTGGATCTGCTGTATGGGCAACAGCTGATCCTCCATAATTACTGCCCAGGCCTGTGCCCTGGAAAGGACACTCCAGCATCGCCATGGCACAACACGGGAAGTGACAGTTACTGGTAATAAGCCTACCACTCAATTGGTGTAGAGTAAGGCGCCAGGGGTTGCTTCCGTCGGTGGGAGAAATCATTCGATTTCATAGGACAGCTACCGCCCGCCTCAAGGTGGGCAGCCCCCAGCCAATAAAGTGCTGTCCCGCCGCGGTCCGCCTGCTCCACTGGGTGCGTGGGGTTTAGGCCACAATCCAATAAGCGGATCGTCAACCCATGCACCAGGCAAAAGAAAACAAACACAGAGCTACCCAGCTCTCAAACTGGGCACATGGAATGTAAGGACCATGACACCGGGTCTCTCGGAAGATGTACTGGAAGTGAACGACGCCCGCAAGACAGCTGTGATCAACAATGAACTGCACAGGCTCCAGATGGACATAGTCGCCCTGCAGGAGACACGTCTGCCCGCAACCAGCAGCATACGGGAGAAGGACTTTACCTTCTTCTGGCAGGGCAAACCACCAGAAGAGGTAAGGGAGCATGGCGTTGGCTTTGCTATTAGGAACAGGTTGTTAGGGTCCATAGTACCGCCTATGGAGGGGTCTGCAAGGATCTTCAAACTTCAACTTCACTCAGAAATAGGAATGGTCAGCCTCATCAATGCCTATGTACCAACACTGACCTCCTCTACCAAAGCGAAGGACAAGTGACCTCGGCCTAGCTCTCAGTGACATACCTCAACAAGAGCCAGTCTTCCTCCTGGGAGATTTTAATGTAAGAGTTGGTTCTGATTACAGCTCTTGGCCTTCCTGCCTGGGCCAGTTTTTATTTGGGAAGATGAATGAGAGTGGGCAGCGCCTCCTGGAGTTCTACTGTTGTCATGATCTTTGCATCACCAATTCCTTCTTCGACACCAAGCTCCAGCATAAGGTTTTCTGGAGACATCCCAGGTCTAAGCATTGGCACCAACTCGACCTGGTGCTTATGGGGCGTAACAATCTGAGAAATGCCAAACTGACCCGCAGCTTCCAGAGCGCAGATTGCGACACCGACCACTCTCTCGTCGTTTGCAGAGTAAAGTTCCGGCCCCGGAAAATCCACAGAGCAAAGAAGGAGGGAAGACCACGCCTTAACGTAAACAAGTCCCAAGACCATCACAAGGTGGAGTTATTCACTGCGGTGCTGGTAAATGCTCTTCCTGTACCACCCTGCGATAGCGCAAGTGAGAGGTGGTTACATCTCAGGGGCACTATTTTCAACACTGCCATGTCTACCTTCGGTAAGAGGCAGAACAAGTCAGCAGATTGGTTCGAGGCCAGTGCAGAGGAACTGTTACCCCTCATAGAGGAAAAGAGACGAGCTCTCTCATCCTACAAGAACTTGCCCTTGGAAAGGAACCTACAGGCCCTCCGTACTGCCCACAGTAGAGTTCAACAAACTGCGAGGCGTTGTGCTAACGATTACTGGCTTCGACTCTGTTCCAGCATCCAGACTGTGGCCACTGTCGGCAACATAAGAGGCATGTACGAAGAGATCAAACAGGCAACAGGCCCTACACAGAACCGGACGGCTCCTCTAAAGCCAGTCACTGGGAGAGATCATTAAAGACCGTAATCAACAGATGAATCGCTGGGTGGGACATTACTCCGAACTCTACTCCAGAGAGAACTTGGTCAGCGTAGAGGCTTTGGATGCAATTGAATGCCTGCTCATCATGGAAGAACTTGATCTTGAACCAACTGTGGAAGAAGTTGAGAAAGCAGTGGATTCACTTTCCTCAGGGAAGACCCCAGGAGATGACGGGATTCTGCCTGAAGTTCTCAAGTGCGCTCGTGAAACACTTAAATCTGAGCTTCATGAACTTCTGTGCCAGTGCTGGAGGGAGGGCTCGGTGCCACAAGACATGAGAAAATGCCATCATCACTCTCTACAAAATAAAGGTGACAGAAGCGATGTCAACAACTATCGCGACATATCCCTCCTTAGCGTCGTTGGCAAACTCTTCGCCAGGGTCGTTTTGGTCAGGCTTCAGATTCTTGCCGAAAGAGTGTACCCAGAGTCACAGTGTGGTTTCCGAGCAGAGAGGTCGACCACTGACATGGTGTTCTCCCTGAGACAGCTTCAAGAAAAGCGCAGGGAGCAGAGAAAAGCCTTGTACATTGCCTTCATTGACCTTACAAAGGCCTTCGACCTCGTGAGCAGGGATGGACTCTTCAAGATCTTGGCCAAAATTGGCTGTCCATCAATCCTTCTCAGCATGATACAATCGTTCCACAAGGACATGAAGGGGACAGTCGTGTACGACGGCTCAACTTCTGAACCATTCAACATTAACAGTGGTGT
Organism: Procambarus clarkii; assembly: GCF_040958095.1. NCBI lineage: Eukaryota > Metazoa > Arthropoda > Malacostraca > Decapoda > Cambaridae > Procambarus > Procambarus clarkii. Next base: position 4,851,543 of record NC_091180.1, on the reverse strand, counting down.
TAAACAGGGGTGTGTTCTTGCTCCAACCCTCTTCGGCATCTTCTTCGCGATCCTCGTCAAGCATGCCTTTGGAACAACCACAGAAGGCATCTATCTCCGTACAAGATCTGATGGAAAGCTCTATAATCTATCCGGACTCCGAGCAAAGACAAAAGAACAGATGCGAATCCTCAGGGAGTTCCTCTTCGCCGACGACGCAGCGATCACCACACACACAGCAAAAGGCCTGCAGCAGCTACTCAACCGCCTTGCCGCAGCCTGTTCCGCATTCGGCCTGACAATCAGCCTGAAGAAGACACAGGTGATGGGACAAGATGTCAATGAGCTACCCTGTATAAATATAGCAGACTATGTGCTGGAGGCAGTTCACGAGTTTGTGTACCTGGGTTCCACAATCTCAGACACCCTTTCCCTGGACACTGAGCTCAACAGGCGTATCGGGAAGGCCGCAACAACACTGGCCAGGCTCACAAAGCGCGTTTGTGAAAATGCCAAACTGACAGTGCACACCAAGGCACAAGTCTACATGGTATGTGTGGTGAGTACACTTCTCTACGGCTCGAAATACTGGACCCTGCGCTCTCGCCAGGAGAGACGGCTTAATACCTTTCACATGCGGAACCTGAGACGCATCCTTGACATCACGTGGAAAGACCACTTCACCAACAACACTGTACTCGAGAGAACAGGAGTCCCTTCAATGTTCACTCTCCTGAAACAGAGACGCATGCGATGGCTGGGACATGTTACACGCATGGTCGATGGCCGCATACCAAACGACCTCTTGTATGGAGAACTGGCATCAGGAAGGAGACCCACCGGAAGACCTCAGCTGCGTTTCAAAGATGCCTGCAAACGCGACCTCACGCAGATGAACATCGACATCAACGCTTGGGAGGCAGCAGCTGCGGACAGATCTGCCTGGAGATGTAAAGTGCAGAAGGGACTCCAGCAATTCGAGGATGAACTGAAGAGGCAGGCGGATGATAATAAATTTCAGAGGAGGTCTCGACCACTGTCAGACGCACCCGCTTCGGCGTTTATCTGCGCTCGCTGCAGTCGAGACTGTCAATCTCGGGTTGGCCTTCACAGCCACAGCAGGCGCTGCATCCAACTAGACTACGACAACTAGACACCCAGGGCACAACTACATAACCCCACGAGATTGACGGATGCCTACTAGTAATAGAGCTACTACGGACTCCAATCTTGGGTATGGGACGGTGTGCATGTATGCGTATGTGATTCATTCCAAGTTTTGGACAAGGAACTCGGCAATAATACTATAGAATTGATCTTATGAAGTATGATTGTGTGTGTGTGTGTGTGTGTGCTCACCCAATTGTACTCACTTAATAGTGCTTGCGGGGGTTGAGCTCTGGCTCTTTGGTCTCGCATCTCAACCGTCAATCAACAGGTTCCTGCGCCTAGTGGGCTCTATCATATCTACACTTGAAACTGTGTATGGAGTCAGCCTCCACCACATCACTTCCTAATGCATTCCATTTGTCAACTACTCTGACACTAAAAAAGTTCTTTCTAATATCCCTGTGGCTCATTTGGGCACTCAGTTTCCACCTGTGTCCCCTAGTGCGTGTGCCCATTATGTTAAATATCCTGTCTTTATCTACCCTATCAATTCCCTTCATAATCTTGAATGTAGTGATCATGTCCCCCCTGACTCTTCAGTCTTCCAACGAAGTGAGGTTTAATTCTCATTGTCTCTCTTCGTAGCTCATACCTCTCAGTTCGGGTACTAGTCTGGTGGCCAACCTTTGAACCTTTCTCAGTTTAGTCTTATACTTGACTAGATATGGACTCCATGCGGGAGACGCAGACTCCAGGGTTGGTCTGACATATGTGGTATATAATGTTCTGAAAGATTCCTTACCAATGTTAGCCAACCTGGCATATGCCGCTGATGTTATCCTCTTGATATGAGCTACAGAGGATAGGTCTGGCGTGATATCAACCATCAGGTCTTTCTCTCTCTCTGACTCTTGAAGTATTTCATCTCCCAAATGATACCTTGAATCTGATCTCCTGCTCCCTACCCTTATCTTCATTACATTACATTTGCTAGGGTTAAACTCTAACAACCATTTGTTCGACCATTCCTGCAGCTTGTCCAGGTGTTCTTGAAGCCTCAAGCTGTCCTCCTCTGTCTTAATCCTTCTCATAATTTTGGCGCGTGTGTTTGTGTGTGTGTGTGTGTGTGTGTGTGTGTGTGTGTGTGTGTGTGTGTGTGTGTGTGTGTGTGTGTGTGTGTGTGTGTGTGTGTGTGTGTGTGTGTGTGTGTTTATGAAAAATGTGCTATAGACTATAGATAGGACAGAAGAAAAAAAATCGGTAGTAAGGACATTAGACAACCAATGGTTAGTAAGGCGGGATCCAAGAGCTAACAGCTCGATCCTGGAGGCACAAACAGAAAATAGAGTATATGCGTTATTAAAATACACTAAACAGCTACAAAGAAAAGGGTCAAATACTCTCCTGGAAGCGGAGCTCCACAGCAATATTCTCATTACTGCGGGAAACGTCATTATCCGACGAGGAATGTTGTCGCCAGACTGTCCAGTCAGACTTGTCTTGACCGAGGCAAGCCAAGGAGGTGGATGAGGGGCAGGGAGAGGTGGATGACGAGGGTATGAAGTGGCCTGTACATGTGGATGAGGCACAGCGGAATTGACGTGAAAACCATGATGGAAAACACACACACACACACACACACAGTGGGGTGAGAGAGTGGGGTGAGAGAGAGAGGTGAGAGAGAGAGATGAGAGAGAGATAAACACACGTACGTGCGTGCAAGTGTTTGTGTGTCCGCGCGCGTGTCTGTGTGTATGTGTTTGTGTGTGTGTGATGGATGGGTGGGGCGATCCGACCCTCTCACTGAAGTGAGAAGAGAAGCCCCCTCCCCTCCCCTCCCCCCCCACCCTCTATACACAAACGCCCCCACACTCACACACACCCTTGCCTGACCACACACACACACACACACACACACACACACACACACACACACACACACACACACACACAAAGAACATGTAATTAAACTTAGAACAGGGACAGGTATACAGAGAATAACAAAGAGGTGTGTGAGGAACTCAACAAGAGGGTCCAGGAGGTCTTCTCAATAGAACATGGTGAGGTCAGTGCGTTAGGAGAGACGGGATATCATCATGGGTATTGAAAGAGAGTGCAGAGGCATTCTGCTTTCCACTCTCCATAGTGTATAGTAGGTCACTGGAGACAGGAGACCTACCAGAAATATGGAAGGTGGCTAATGTGGTCAAAATATACAAAAAGGGTGACAGACAAGAGGCACTGAACTACAGGCCAGTGTCCTTAACTTGTATACCATGCAAGGTGATGGAGAAGATCGTGAGAAAAAATCTAGTAACACATCTGGAGAGAAATTAAGAGACTTCATGACATATTGCAAACATGGGTTCAGGGAGGGTAAATCTTGCCTGACTGGCTTAATAGAGTTCTACGATCAGGTGACAAAGATTAAGCAAGAAAGAAAAAGCTGGCCGGACTGCATTTTTTTTTTTGCACTGTCGGAAAGCCTTTGATACAGCCCCCCATAAGAGGCTGGTATATAAGCTGGAGAGACAGGCAGGAGTAACTGCTAAAGTGCTCCAGTGGATAAGGGAGTACCTAAGCAATAGGAAGCAAAGAGTTATAGTGAGACGTGAGACCTCAGATTGGCGTGAAGTCACCAGTGGAGTCCCACAGGGCTCTGTACTCAGTCCTATCCTATTTCTGATATACGTGAACGATCTCCCAGAGGGTATAGACTCATTCCTCTCAATGTTTGCTGACGATGCCAAAATTATGAGAGGGATAAAGACAGAGGAGGACTGCTTGAGGCTTCAAGAAGACCTAGACAAACTAAAGGAATGGTCAAACAAATGGTTGTTAGAGTTTAACCCAAGTAAATATAATGTAAGAAGATAGGTGTAGGGAGCAGGAGGCCAGTTACAAGGTACCATCTGGAAAATGAAATACTTCAAGAGTCAGAGAGAGAAGAAGACTTGGGGGTTGATATCACGCCAGACCTGTCTCCTGCAGCCCATATCAAGAGGATAACATCAGCGGCATATGCCAGGCTGGCCAACATAAGAACGGCATTCAGAAACTTGTGTAAGGACTTGGGGGTTGATATCACGCCAGACCTGTCTCCTGCAGCCCATATCAAGAGGATAACATCAGCGGCATATGCCTGGCTGGCCAACATAAGAACGGCATTCAGAAACTTGTGTAAGGAATCATTCAGAACTTTGTATACCACATATGTATGGCCAATCCTGGAGTATGTGGCCCCAGCATGGAGTCCATATCTAGTCAAGGATAAGACTAAACTGGAAAAGGTTCAAAGGTTTGCCACCAGACTAGTACCAGAGCTGAGAGGTATGAGTTACGAGGAGAGACTACGGGAATTAAACCTAACTTCGCTGGAAGACAGAAGAGTTAGGGGGGACATGATCACCACATTCAAGATTCTCAATGGAATTGATAGGGTAGATAAAGACAGTCTATTTCACACAAGGGGCACGCACTAGGGGACACAGGTGGAAACTCAGTGCACAAAGGAGCCACAGAGATATTAGAAAGAACTTTTTTAGTGTCAGAGTGGTTGACAAATGGAATGCATTAGGAAGTGATGTGGTGGAGGCTGACTCCATACACAGTTCCAAATGTAGATATGATAAAGCCCAATAGGCTCAGGAACCTGTACACCTGTTGATTGATGGTTGAAAGGCGGGACCAAAGAGCCAGAGCTCAACCCCCGCAAGCACAATTAGGTAAGTATAGTTAGGTGAATTAGGTGAGTACACACACACACACACACACACACACACACACACACACACACACACACACACACACACACACACACACACACACACACACACACACACACCATCCATGTTGGTGTTATGAACTTCGTCACAACACCAACATGGTTTCAGGGATGGCAAGTGATGCCTCACAGGATTAATTGAAATCTACAACCAGGCAACAAGAATCAGACAAGAAAGAGAAGGGTGGGCAGACTGCATATTTTTTGATTGCCATAAAGCCTTTGACACTGTGCCACACCAGAGACTAGTGAGAAAGCTGGAGATGCAGACAGGAGTGAAAGGGAAGGTACTCTATTGGACAAGGAAGTACCTAAGTAACAGAAGACAGCGAATCACTGTGCGGGGTGAGGTGTCAGATTAGCGAGACGTCCCCAGTGGGGTCCCGCAGGGGACAGTCCTTGGACCAATACTGTTCCTTATGTATATAAATGATCTCCCAGATGGTATAGAATCATTCCTCTCACTGTTTTCTGATGATGCAAAATTATGAGCAGGATTAAGACGGAGAAATCAGTATGAGACTACAAGATGGCCTACACTGCGCGAATGGTCCAACAAATGGCTACTAAAGTTCAACCCGAGTAAATGTAATTTAATGAAACTAGGCAGTGGAAACAGAAGGCCAGACACAGGATACAGAATGGGAGATAAAATCCTTCATGAAACGGACAGAGAGAAGGATCTATGAGTTGATATCACACCAACCCTGTCTTCAGAAGCCCACATTAAAAGAATAACATCTGCGGCGTATGCGAGGCTGGCTAACATCAGAACTGTCTTCAGGAACTTGTGTACAGAATCATTCAGAACCTTGTATACCACATATGTAAGACCAATTCTGGAGTATGCGGCCCCAGCATGGAGCCCGTACTCTGTCAAGCACAAGGTAAAAGCTTGAAAAAGTTCCGAGATATGCCACTAGGCTAGTCCCAGAACTAAGAGGCATGAGTTACGAAGAAAGGTTGCGAGATATGCACCTCACGACACTAGAAGACAGAAGAGTATAGGGAGACATGATCACTACCTACAAAATTCTCAGAGGAATTGACAGGGTAGATAAAGATAAGCTGTTTAACACGGGTGGTATGCGAACAAGGGGACACAGGTGGAAACTGAGTACCCAATTGAGCCAAAGAGACGTTAGCAAGAACATTTTCAGTGTCAGAGTAGTTAACAGATGGAATGCATTAGGCAGTGATGTGGTGGAGGCTGACTCCATACACAGTTTCAAATGTAGATATGATAGAGCCCAGTAGGCTCAGGAATCTGTACATCAGTTGACTGACAGTTGAAAGGCGGGACCAAAGAGCCAGAGCTCAACCCCCGCAATCACAATTGGGTGAGTACACTCACACACAAACACACACACACCCTCTCGCACCCTCCCTCTCTCTCACGCCGTATCTCTATCTCTCTCTGTCTCTCTGTCTCTCTCTCTCTTTCTCTCTTTCTCTTTCTCTCTCTCTCTCTCTCTCTCTCTCTCTCTCTCTCTCTCTCTCTCTCTCTCTCTCTCTCTCTCTCTCTCTCTCTCTCTCTCTCTCTCTCTCTCTCTCTCTCTCTCTCTCTCTCTCTCTCTCTCTCTCTCTCTCTCTCTCTCTCTCTCTCCCTCTCTCTCCCTTCCCTTCTTTCTCCTCGCCTTTTCCCTATCTCTCTCAACCCTCTCCATTTCTATAGCTCTACCTTCTCTCTCGGTCACTTTCTGTCTCAACCCTCTCCCTCTCGCTCCATTTCCCACTTTCGCCCCCCCTGCACAATCTCTCTGCCCCTCTTACCTCTCTTGCTGCTCTCTTTCACCCTCTTTCTCATCCCCTTCTCTCTGTTCCACACCCCCCTCTCTCTCTCTCTCTCTCTCTCTCTCTCTCTCTCTCTCTCTCTCTCTCTCTCTCTCTCTCTCTCTCTCTCTCTCTCTCTCTCTCTCTCTCTCTCTCTCTTTCTCTGCCCCTCTCCTGGCAAACCCTATCACGACATAGTAGGAACCGGAAGTTCCTACTATGGCAGCAAGAAGTACCAAGGGAACAGGGAAAAGTCAATGTGATCAAATACAGGAAATGTTTCCCAGGTTTTGGAGGATATCAGGAAGGAGATGCAGGAAATGAATAATACAATAAGCAACCTGCAAAGCGAGCTGATAGCAGCAAAGGAGGAGATTAAAACCTTCAAAGAGAACAATACTGAGGCTGAGACTCAGATAATCAATCAAAGAGAAGATGGAAATGGTACATTGGAAGGGAATGCCATTGTACAAGCAACATTTGCCAAAATGCTAAAAAGAACTTGGAAGCACTGTCCACAGTGAGGGAGGTAACCATGAGAGCAGCCACCTTACAGAAAGCACCAAGGTCCACTAGTCAGTTGCTGGAAAGAAAAGGATCAGTGGTAGCGGTGGGTATTAAAGAGCAGGAAGGCTCCAAGAGGACAGAATGGAATGATAAGGACAGAGCGGCAGTGAATGAATACTAAAGGGGCTGTACATAGCATTGAGAAGGTTGTCAGGCTAGGCTGGTACAACAAAGACCGAGACCGCGTGTCAAAGATAGTGTTTGCAAACGAGACCACAAAGGAGAAGAGTCTAACAAGGAAGAGCTACCTGCAATATGTGGGAGAATTAAAAAAAGTAATCCTCCAGAGGGACATGATGAGGGATGAGAGAGCCATGACAAAAGAAGCAAGGAAGAAGCACAGGGCTCGAGGAGAAAACCAGGAAATTACAGTTCCCAACACAACATCCCCAGAGGTGAGGGGGGAACCCACAACCAGCAACCCTTTAACACCAGAGGGGAGGGCAAATGCACCACTCTCCTCTGCATAGAAACCCCCCTTCCCCGAACCCACCCATCCCCCACTCAAATGTTCAGCCAACTCTCCCTCCCCCCCTCACCCTATTCCCACTGCTCTCCCTCCCCTACTCCTACCATGTTCCCCCCTTTCCCTCACTGTCCTCCCTTTCACTTCATCCCATTACCTCCCTGTCCCCCCTCCCCCCTTCACTTGACCCCCAACCCCTCACTCCAGTATCCTCTGGGACCCTGTTATCCACCTCGCAAATCCTCACACCCATGGAACAGCTTTCCCTATCAGCAGAATGCTCACCAAGAAGGGGATATGAGAAGGGACAGAAGAAAGTGAGTCTGAAGGCAATGTACACTAACATAGATGGGATTACAAATAAAATAAATGAACTTGGAGAATGGGTACCAGAAGAAAACCTAGACATAACTGCACTCACAGAAACAAAGCTAATGAAAACCATAATAAATGCAGTGTTTCCACAGGATTACTATGTAGTGAGGAAAGAGAGAGAAGGAAGAGGAGGTGGTGGTGTAGCTCTGCTGGTAAGAAAAGGCTGGGGTTTTGAGATGGTTATTCAGGCCTGTGAAGGTTTCAGTGACTACATAACAGGTACCATAGCAACTGGAGGACAAAAAATTATAGTCGTAGTCATATATAACCCACTACCAAATGACAGAAGACCCAGACTGGAATATGATAGAAACAACATGGCCACCATTAACATAATAGAGAGAGCGGCTTCTCTCGCTAACAGGAATGCATCTGGACTACTAATCATGGGAGACCTCAACCACGGGAAGATAGATTAGGAGATCAGAGACCCACATGGAGGACCGGATTCATGGAGAGCTAAGCTGCTGGACGCGGCACAAGAAACTTTCGAAGCTAACACATCAAGGGACCGACAAGAATGAGAGGGGAAGATGAACCAGCCATGCTTGATCTGATATTTACCCTAAATGAGTGGGATATAAGGTAAGATAAGTTGGAAGTACTCTTGGGAATGAGTGATTACAGTGTATTGATCGTTGATTACCTGTAGAACTAGGATTTATCTCCCCCCAAAAAAGAACTAGGAAACAAAAGGCTGGCATACCGAAAGGAAAATTATGAAGAGATGAGAAGTTTCCTAAGGTATATACCTTGGGACACAGACATCAGAGCTAAGTCTGATCAAAATATGAGGGACTGTGACCCAAAAGTGTCAGGAGGCAGTAAACAGGTTTATCTCGACCCAAAAGTAAAAATCTGAGAAGCAAAAGAAGAATCCATGGTTTAATAGGTATTATAGTTTGTGGGTTGGTGGTGTTGTCGTCGTTGATCCTTCTCTACGGACAACCCAACCCACAACTCGGTAGAATGCTTATACCTCTCTAGGAGATCACAATAGGCGCTTCTGGCCCTTGGAGAGGGGCTCAACGTCACACATTTAGGGGAAGCGGCTCCAACACTTAGCCTCGTTGTCACGTGCACACACCTACTCGAGCCGCTGTGACTCCCCACTCTCTCCTTAGGTGATATGATCTCAATCCCCCTTTGACTTATTAGTATTACCTTCTACCCTGTCCACAGCAGTGGTTCTTGGTTCTTTCTCTCTCTCTCTCTCTCCTTCTATACTACCTCCTGGGAAGCCTCACTAGGACAAGGTCAAATACCAGCAAATTTGAATACATTTACTGGACAGAGCACATACACAATACATATACACATATAATAATAATGAATCCTATACTCTATACTATTACAATCAGGTTGCACTCCAACACCATCAGAATTCTATTATCAGTTTACCAAGTGGTATCCTATCTTCTGATTCACCACCTGATACTATCAACCTCCTCAAGTAGATCAAGTCTACATACACTGTTGCGCCATCAGCAAGAGAATATATATATATGTATCTATAAATGTGTACAAAGAAAATCAGCATGTGAATGCAATAACATATATCAGCATAAATGTTCCTTGATACACCGCAATGATCAATCGATCACTCTATCAGTCCTAGAACACATACATCTGTAGGTAATCCAGCCGACGACTGTAACTCTAAACTTCAATATAAAACACTCCTTGACATAAGAATGCAAACAACCACTCACCTCTCACTGCGTCTTGCACACTAATGACAACCAAACACTATCAACTCCCTACAAGTAATCCACCAGAACTTCCCTTCCACCTCTGGAAGTTCACTACCCTGATATCTTTAGGTTCTTCCGGGCTTAACTACCAGGATCCTCTGCAGCTCCTCCAGGCTGCTACACCATGAAGTTTTCCTTGAGCAACTAAGGTGCTTCACCACTTCTACAAAAGCACGTGACACTCCTCTTCACTGCTTCTCTTCACAGCTTGAGATCCTCTCCTCCACTACCTTGGAGTCTCATCAACTACTTCATCTGTGCTGGCTTCGAAGTTCTCAGCAACTTCTTCCCCAAAGACAAACCTGCAACCCATCGACACTCCAATAAAAATGTTTCCCCTTTAACACATAAACAAAAATAATCACACAATATGTTTGCCTCAAACCTCTATCTGTCCTCTACATACAGTGAGAGTGGACTTCCCGTTGGGCGGGTCCACTTTGCCCGGTGGGCCTCACTCACTCCGCCTCACTCACTCCGGGAGGGGCCTCCGCCGTCGGGAGCCTTCAGTCACCTGCCACCGCTCAGAGGGGACGGACGTCGCTCCATGTTCCTCCCTCTCCACTCTCTTATTTTAGGCTTTCTGCCTTATCAAAACATGTCTAACTTATAAATAAACATTGCTACTGTCGCTGGGCACACGACCAACTACAAGCAACCACTATGAACTGGCTTAAATCGTGCTTACCACAGATTGTCTCGTCCGACGCTCCTCCCTCTGACAGAGCCTGGTCAGGGCGCTTCCACAGCCCACGAAAATGTCTCTGGGGGGCTTAATATTCTCCTCGTCGACCAGGACTTGAGACCACAACGTTCCCAGCTCGATTCTACAGCTGGCACGTCTACACACTTCTCTTCTCTTGGAGATATATCACTAGGGGTTCCTTTCTGACGGGAGCTCGACGGAGCGCGGCTTTCCCCTTGTCTGGCCTCAAGTGAGGTCAAAGCCCTCCAGAAACGAGCCTCACGCCTCCAGCAAAATGTCCGCATCTCCTAGCCAGTCATTTATCTGTTTTCTTCTTCACTGCCCATAATCTTAAATTGTTCATCATATCCAACCAGCTATTTTACATATGTGTTATCACCTCTATATTTCTTAGACCTTCTGGTTAGGTCAGGCTTGATGGAATAATTCTCAAAGGGGAGACTCGTTTTTCAGCTACCTGGGATCATAACAATAGGGCATGTATGGAAGCAAAGGTACTGAATAAAAAGTCGTGGAGGAACTTCTGATATAACAGAACACCAGGAAGCTGAGAGAGATACGAGAGAACCAGGAATGAGTATGTCAGTGTGAGAAGAGAAGCAGAGAAAATTATGAAAATTATATAGCAAACAAAGTCAAGACCGAACCAAAGCTACTCCACAGCCACATCAGGCGGAAAACAACAGTGAAAGAACAGGTAATGAAACTTAAAATAGGCGAGGACAGGTATACAGAGAATGATAAAGAGGTGTGTGAAGAACTCAACAAGAGGTTCCAAGAGGTCTTCACAATAGAACAAGGTGAGGTCACTACGATAGGAGAGGGGGCAGTAAACGAGGCGGCCTTGGAAGAGTTCGAAATTACGAGAGATGAGGTCAAGAGATACCTGTTGGATCTGGATGTGAGAAAGGCTGTTGGTCCAGATGGGATCTCACCATGGGTATTAATAGAGTGTGCAGAGGCACTTTGCTTGCCACTCTCCATACTGTATAGTAGGTCACTGGAGACAGGAGACCTACCAGAAATATGGAGGACGGCGACTGTGGTCCCAATATACAAAATGGGTGACAGACAAGAGGCACTGAACTAGAGGCCAGTGTCCTTAACTTGTATACCATGCAAGGTGATGGAGAAGATCGTGAGAAAAAATCTTGTAACACATCTGGAGAGAATGGGACTTGCCAGAGAGACTTGACAAATTGCCAACATGGGATCAGGGAGGGTAAATCCTGCCCTACTGGCTTAATAGAATTCTACGACCAGGTGACAAAGATTAGGCAATGAAGAGATGGCTGGGCGGACTGTATTTTTTTGGATTGTCGGAAAGCCTTTATCACAGTACCCAGTAAGAGGCTGGTATATAAGCTGGAGAGACAGGCAGGAGTAACTGGTAAGGCGCGCCAGTGGATAAGGGCAATAGGAAGCAGAATGTTAAAATGAGGGGGTGAGATCTGAGATTGGCGTGAAATCACCAGTGCTCTGTAGTCCCAGTGGGGTCTTTACTCGGTCCTATCCTGTTTCCGATATACGTAAATGATCTCCGAGAGAGTATAGACTAATTCCTCTCAATGTTTGCTGACGATGCCAAAATTATGAGAGGGATAAAGACAGAAGAGGACTGCTTGAGGCTTCTAGAAGACCTAGATGAACTGAAGGAATGGTGGAACAAATAGTTGTTAGAGTTTAACCGATGCAATAATGTAATGAAGATAGGTATAGGGAGCAGGAAGCCAGATACTAGGTATTATCTGGGAGATGAAATTCTTCATGAGTCAGAGAGAGAAAAAGACTTGGGGGTATAAATCATGCCAGACCTGTCCCCTGCAGCCCGTATCAAGAGGATAACATCAGCAGCATATGCCAACATAGGAACGGAATTTAGAAACTTGTGTAAGGAATCATTCAGAACTTTGTATATCACCTATGTCAGACCAATCCTGGAGTATGCAGCCCCAGCATGGAGTCCATATCTCGTCAATCATAAAACTAAACTGGAAAAGGCTCAATTGTTTGCCACCAGACTAGTACCCGGGCAGAAAGGTATGAGCTACGAGCAGAGACTACGGGAAATAAACCTCACATCGCTGGAAGACAGAAGAGTTAGGGGGAGTACATGATCACCACATACAAGGTTCTCAAAAGAATTGATAGGGTAGATAATGACAGGCTATTTAACACAAGGGGCACACGCACTAGGGGACACTGGTGGAAATTGAGTGCCCAAATGAGCCACAGAGATATTAGAAAGAAGTTTCATAGTGGCAGAGAGGTTGTCAAATGGAATGCATTATTAGGAAGTGATGTAGTGGAGGCTGACTCCATACACAGTTTCAAGAGTAGATATAATATAGTCCAGTAGGCTCAGGAACCTGTACACCTGTTGATAGACAGTTGAAAGGCTGGACCAAAGAGCCAGAGCTCAACCCCCGCAAGGACGGTCGGCCGAGCGGACAGCACGCTGGACTTGTGATCCTGTCGTCCTGGGTTCGATCCCAGGCGCCGGCGAGAAACAATGGGCAGAGTTTCTTTCACCCTATGCCCCTGTTACCTAGCAGTAAAATAGGTACCTGGGTGTTAGTCAGCTGTCATGGGCTGCTTCCTGGGGGCGGAGGCCTGGTCGAGGACCGGGCCGCGGGGACACTAAAAAGCCCTGAAATCATCTCAAGATAACCTCAAGATAGGACAAATAGGTGAGCAAATAAGTGAGTACACACACACACACACACACACACACACACACACACACACACACACACACACACACACACACACACAATAGAACAGGGTGAGGTCACTGTGCTAGGAGAAAGGGAGGTAAACCAGGCGGCCTTGGAGGAGTTCGAAATTACGAGAGAGGAGGTCAAGAGACACCTGCTGGATCTGGATGTTAGAAAGGCGGTTGGTCCAGATGGGATCTCACCATGGGTACTGAAAGAGTGTGCAGAGGCACTTTGCTTGCCACTCTCCATAGTGTATAGTAAGTCACTAGAGACGGGAGACCTACCAGAAATATGGAAGACGGCGAATGTGGTCCCAATATACAAAAAGGGCGACAGACAAGAGGCACTGAACTACAGGCCAGTGTCCTTGACTTGTATACCATGCAAGGTGATGGAGAAGATCGTGAGAAAAAACCTGGTAACACATCTGGAGAGAAGGGACTTCGTGACAAATCGCCAACATGGATTCAGGGAGGGTAAATCTTGCCTTACAGGCTTGATAGAATTCTACGATCAGGTGACACAGATTAAGCAAGAAAGAGAGGGCTGGGCGGACTGCATTTTCTTGGATTGTCGGAAAGCCTTTGACACAGTACCGCATAAGAGGCTGGTACATAAGCTGGAGAGACAGGCAGGTGTAGCTGGTAAGGTGCTCCAGTGGATAAGGGAGTATCTAAGCAATAGGAAGCAGAGAGTTACGGTGAGGGGTGAGACCTCCGATTGGCGTGAAGTCACCAGTGGAGTCCCACAGGGCTCTGTACTCGGTCCTATCTTGTTTCTGATATATGTAAATGATCTCCCGGAGGGTATCGATTCATTTCTCTCAATGTTTGCGGACGATGCTAAAATTATGAGAAGGATTAAAACAGAAGAGGACTGTTTGAGGCTTCAAGAAGACCTAGACAAGCTGAAGGAATGGTCGAACAAATGGTTGTTAGAGTTTAACCCAACCAAATGTAATGTAATGAAGATAGGTGTAGGGAGCAGGAGGCCAGATACAAGGTATCATCTGGGAGAGGAAATTCTTCAGGAGTCAGAGAAGGAAAAAGACTTGGGGGTTGATATCACGCCAGACCTGTCTCCTGCAGCACATATCAAGCGGATAACATCAGCGGCATATGCCAGGCTGGCCAACATACGAACGGCATTCAGAAACTTGTGTAAAGAATCATTCAGAACTTTGTATACCACATATGTCAGGCCAATCCTGGAGTATGCAGCCCCAGCATGGAGTCCATATCTAGTCAAGGATAAGACTAAACTGGAAAAGGTTCAAAGATTTGCCTCCAGACTAGTACCCGAGCTGAGAGGTATGAGCTACGAGGAGAGACTACGGGAATTAAACCTCACTTCGCTGGAAGACAGAGGAGTTAGGGGGGACATGATCACCACACTCAAGATTCTGAAGGGGATTGATAGGGTAGATAAAGACAGTCTATTTAACACAAGGGGAACACGCACAAGGGGACACAGGTGGAAACTGAGTGCCCAAATGAGCCACAGAGATATTAGAAATAACTTTTTTAGTGTCAGAGTGGTTGACAAATGGAATGCATTAGGGGGTGATGTGGTGGAGGCTGACTCCATACACAGTTTCAAGTGTAGATATGACAGAGCCCGATAGGCTCAGGAA
>NC_091180.1:4796676-4834176 GCF_040958095.1 Procambarus clarkii | reverse complement strand
ACAAAGCCAAGACTGAACCAAAGCTACTCCACAGTCACATCAGAAGGAAAACAACAGTGAAAGAACAGGTATTGAAACTTAGAACAGGCGAGGACAGGTATACAGAGAATGGCAGAGAGGTGTGTGAAGAACTCAACAAGAGGTTCCAAGAGGTCTTCACAATAGAACAGGGTGAGGTCACTGTGCTAGGAGAAAGGGAGGTAAACCAGGCGGCCTTGGAAGAGTTCGAAATTACGAGAGAGGAGGTCAAGAGACACCTGCTGGATCTGGATGTTAGAAAGGCTGTTGGTCCAGATGGGATCTCACCATGGGTACTGAAAGAGTGTGCAGAGGCACTTTGCTTGCCACTCTCCATAGTGTATAGTAAGTCACTAGAGACGGGAGACCTACCAGAAATATGGAAGACGGCGAATGTGGTCCCAATATACAAAAAGGGCGACAGACAAGAGGCACTGAACTACAGGCCAGTGTCCTTGACTTGTATACCATGCAAGGTGATGGAGAAGATCGTGAGAAAAAACCTGGTAACACATCTGGAGAGAAGGGACTTCGTGACAAATCGCCAACATGGATTCAGGGAGGGTAAATCTTGCCTTACAGGCTTGATAGAATTCTACGATCAGGTGACACAGATTAAGCAAGAAAGAGAGGGCTGGGCGGACTGCATTTTCTTGGATTGTCGGAAAGCCTTTGACACAGTACCGCATAAGAGGCTGGTACATAAGCTGGAGAGACAGGCAGGTGTAGCTGGTAAGGTGCTCCAGTGGATAAGGGAGTATCTAAGCAATAGGAAGCAGAGAGTTACGGTGATGGGTGAGACCTCCGATTGGCGTGAAGTCACCAGTGGAGTCCCACAGGGCTCTGTACTCGGTCCTATCTTGTTTCTGATATATGTAAATGATCTCCCGGAGGGTATCGATTCATTTCTCTCAATGTTTGCGGACGATGCTAAAATTATGAGAAGGATTAAAACAGAAGAGGACTGTTTGAGGCTTCAAGAAGACCTAGACAAGCTGAAGGAATGGTCGAACAAATGGTTGTTAGAGTTTAACCCAACCAAATGTAATGTAATGAAGATAGGTGTAAGGAGCATGAGGCCAGATACAAGGTATCATCTGGGAGAGGAAATTCTTCAGGAGTCAGAGAAGGAAAAAGACTTGGGGGTTGATATCACGCCAGACCTGTCTCCTGCAGCACATATCAAGCGGATAACATCAGCGGCATATGCCAGGCTGGCCAACATACGAACGGCATTCAGAAACTTGTGTAAAGAATCATTCAGAACTTTGTATACCACATATGTCAGGGCCAATCCTGGAGTATGCACCCCAGCATGGAGTCCTTATCTAGTCAAGGATAAGACTAAACTGGAAAAGGTTCAAAGGTTTGCCACCAGACTAGTACCCGAGCTGAGAGGTATGAGCTACGAGGAGAGACTACGGGAATTAAACCTCACTTCGCTGGAAGACAGAAGAGTTAGGGGGGACATGATCACCACATTCAAGATTCTGAAGGGGATTGATAGGGTAGATAAAGACAGTCTATTTAACACAAGGGGAACACGCACAAGGGGACACAGGTGGAAACTGAGTGCCCAAATGAGCCACAGAGATATTAGAAAGAACTTTTTTAGTGTCAGAGTGGTTGACAAATGGAATGCATTAGGGGGTGATGTGGTGGAGGCTGACTCCATACACAGTTTCAAGTGTAGATATGACAGAGCCCGATAGGCTCAGGAATCTGTACACATGTTGATTGACGGTTGAGAGGCGGGACCAAAGAGCCAGAGCTCAACCCCCGCAAACACAACTAGGTGAGTACAACTAGGTGAGTACACACACACACACACACACACACACACACACACACACACACACACACACACACACACACGCACACACACACGCACACACACACGCACACACACACATGGCATAGGCTCCTCGCACAATGTTCTTTATGTGGTCCTCAGGTGATAGTTTTCTATCTAGAACCACCCCTAGATCTCTTTCTTTATCACCAGTGGTGAATAGTTTATCCTTGTTTACCCGGTCGATTCCCCTGAGGATTTTGTAGGTTGTGATTATGTCTCTCCTTTCTCTTCTGCCTTTCAGTGTCGTAAGGTGCATTTCCCGCATTAATAGGAAGGATAAGAAACTTAGATGATTGTCATGCCCTTCAAGATGACCAAAACAAAATAAGTAGATGGAGCACCACTTGGCAAATGGAATTTAATGTTAATAAATGCCATGTTATGGAATGTGGAATAGGAGAACATAGACCCCACACAACCTATATATTATGTGAGAAATCTTTAAAGAATTCTGATAAAGAAAGAGATCTAGGGGTGGTTCTAGATAGAAAACTATCACCTGAGGACCACATAAAGAATATTGTGCGAGGAGCCTATGCCACGCTTTCTAACTTCAGAATTGCTTTTAAATTCATGTATGGCGATATACTAAAGAAATTGTTCACGACTTTTGTTAGGCCAAAGCTAGAATATGCAGCTGTTGTGTGGTGCCCATATCTTAAGAAGCACATCAACAAACTGGAAAAGGTGCAAAGACATGCTACTAAGTGGCTCCCAGAACTAAACGGCAAGAGCTACGAGGAGAGGTTAGAGGCATTAAATAGCCAAAACTAGAAGACAGAAGAAAATGAGGTGATATGATCACTACATACAAAATAGTAACAGGAATTGATAAAATCGACAGGGAAGATTTCCTGAGACCTGGAACTTTAAGAACAAGAGGTCATAGATTTAAACTAGTTAAACACAGATGCCGAAGAAATATAACAAAATTCACTTTCGCAAACAGAGTGGTAGACGGTTGGAACAAGTTAGGTGAGAAGGTGGTGGAGGCCAAGACCGTCAGTAGTTTCAAAGCGTTATATGACAAAGAGTGCTGGGAAGACGGGACACCACGAGCGTAGCTCTCATCCTGTAACTACACTTAGGTAATTACACTTAGGTAATTACACACACACAAGCTCCACTAGCGAAGAAAGCTAGTGGAGCATCTGGAGCGAAAGAACTTTGTAACACAGCATCAACATGGGTTCAGGCAAGTCCTGCCTCACAAGGTTACTTGAATTCTACGACTAGGCAACAAAAATAAGGCAAGGAAAAGAAGGGTGGGCAGACTGCATATTTTTGGATTGTCAGAAAGCCTTTGATACAGTACCACACAAGAGGCTAGTGAAAAAGCTAGAGTGAAAGGGAAGGTACTCTATTGGATAAAGGAGTACCTAAGCAACAGGAGACAACGAGTTAGTGTGAGGGGTGAGGTCTCAGATTGGCGAGATGTTACGAGTGGAGTCCCGCAGGGGTCAGTCCTTGGACTTATACTGTTTCTGATATATGTAAATGATCTCCCAGAGGGTATAGATTCGTTCCTCTCAATGTTTGCCGATGATGCAAAAATTGAGGAGGATTGAAACTAAGGATGATTGTAGGAGGCTACAAGATGACCTAGACAGGCTGAGTGAATGGTCCAACAAATGGCTGTTGAAGTTCAACCCGAATTAATGCAAAGTAATGAAACTAGGCAGTGGAAACAGGAGGCCAGACACAGGATACAGAATAGTAGATGAAATACTTAATGAAACGGACAGAGAAAAAGATCTATGAGTAGATATCGCACCAAACCTGTCTCCTGAAGCCGATATAAAAAGAATAACGTCTGCGGCATATGCGAGGCTGGCTAACATCAGAACAGCGTTCAGGAACCTGTGTAAGGAATCATTCAGAATCTTGTACACCATATATGTACGACCAATCCTGGAGAATGCGGCCCCAGCATGGAGCCCGTACCCTGTCAAGCACAAGACGAAGCTGGAAAAAGTTCAAAGGTATGCCACTAGACTAGTTCCAGAACTAAGAGGCATGAGTTACGAGGAAAGGCTGCGGGAAATGCACCTTACGATACTGGAAGACAAGAGTATCTTCTTGAGGTTATCTTGATATGATTTCGGGGCTTTAGTGTCCCCGCGGCCCGGTCCTCGACCAGGCCTCCACCCCCAGGAAGCAGCCCGTGACAACTGACTAACACCCAGGTACCTATTTTACTGCTAGGTAACAGGGGCATAGGGAGGAAGAAACTCTGCCCACTGTTTCTCGCCGGCGCCTGGGATCGAACCCAGGACCACAGGATCACAAGTCCAGTGTGCAGTCCGCTCGGCCGACCGGCTCCCCAGTAAGTAATGGGGAGACATGATCACAACCTACAAAATCCTCAGGGGAATCGACCGGGTAAACAAGGATAAACTATTCAACACTTGTGGGACGCGAACAAGGGGACACAGGTGGACACTGAGTACCAACAGGAGCCACAGAGACGTTAGAAGGAACATTTTCAGTGTCAGAGTAGTTAACGGATGGAATGCATTAGGCAGTGATGTGGGGGAGGCTGACTCCATACACAGTTTCAAATGTAGATATGATAGAGCCCAATAGGCTCAGGAATCTGTACACCAGTTGATTGATAGTTGAGAGGCGGGACCAAGGAGCCAAAGCTCAACCTTCGTAAGTACAAATAGGTGAGTACAAATAGGTGAGTATACACACACACACACACACACACACACACACACACACACACACACACACACACACACACACACACACACACACAGCTTCCACTGCACCCAGCTTCCACTGCACTCAGCTTTGATAGTTGAGAGGCGGGACCAAGGAGCCAAAGCTCAACCTTCGTAAGTACAAATAGGTGAGTACAAATAGGTGAGTATACACACACACACACACACACACACACACACACACACACACACACACACACACACACACACACACACAGCTTCCACTGCACCCAGCTTCCACTGCACTCAGCTTTGATAGTTGAGAGGCGGGACCAAGGAGCCAAAGCTCAACCTTCGTAAGTACAAATAGGTGAGTACAAATAGGTGAGTATACACACACACACACACACACACACACACACACACACACACACACACACACACACACACACCCACTGCACCCAGCTTCCACTGCACCCCTCTTCCACTCACCCCCAAACCCCACCCAACCCTCACCCCTCCTATGCACCTCCAGCCCACATTTAACCCCCTCACCTTGTGACCCCCTAACACCTTCCCCCATCTCCCTCTTCCCCTCTTCTACCCCAAAACCCCCACCTACCCCCGATTCCCCCCTATCTAATATACCCTCTCTTCCACTCCCAGCACCCATGCTCCATTCTCATCTCACCTCAGTATCCCTCTTCCCCCCAACCTCTCAACCTCTATCTGACTCTCAGTCTCACTCTATTTCTCAACCCCCCTATGCTATTCAGACCCCTAACTTTCAGACCCATTATGCCCTTCTTACCCCCCTAGATGCCCAGACCCCATTTGCCTACCAGGCACTCCCAGGCACCCCCCTAGCACCCCCCCACTCGCCCCCACAGCCCCCACAGCCCCCACTTGCCCCCCAGACACCCCCCAGTTCCCCCCAGACCCCTGATGAAAGGGGGAACTCTGACACCCGAGTTTCCAAGAAGAGTCTCAAGGTTTGGTACACCAATGCTGATGGGGTAGCCAATAAAGCAGAAGAGATAAAAGAAAGAGTTAGTGAGGCAGACCCAGACATAGTGGCAATAGTGGAAACTAAAATAAATGGCATGATCTCGGATGCAATCTTTCCAGAGGGGTACCAGGTGATAAGAAAAGAAAGGACACAGAGACAGGGAGGTGGAGTGGCACTACTAATAAAGCGGAAATGGAAGTTTGATGAGCTGGAAAATCCGGGTACCAATGAAAGCACAAGCTTCATACATGGAACCCTGACAGTGGATGGGAAGAAGATTGTAATCTTGATACTCTACAATCCCCCACCAAACAGTAGAAGGCCCAGGCAGGAGTACGAGGACAGCAACAAGACATGTATGGATGAACTGCAGAGGGCAGCAACTTTAGCGCATAGAATGAGAGCGAAGCTGCTGGTCATGGGGGACCTAAATCACGGAGAGATAGATTGGGAAACGAGGAATCCCCATGGCGGGGAGGAGACCTGGGGAGCGAAGCTGGTAGACGTTATTGACAGGAATTTCCTAACACAGCATGTGAAAGAAGATACTAGGGAAAGAGGAGGGGATACGCCCAGCCTATTAGATCTCATTATCACTCAGAATGTAGAAGACATCGAGCAGTTGGAACATGAAATACCACTAGGAGCTAGTGACCATTGTGTCCTAGCCTTTGACTACATGATGGAGCTTAAAATTGTGACCAAAGGACAAGAGGTCCGGGAAAGGAGACTTGATTACAGAAAAGGGGACTACAGAGGGATAAGGGACTACCTGGGAGAAGTGCAGTGGGAGGAAGAACTTAGAGGAAAAACAGTGCAAGGTATGATGACCCAAGTCATATTGAAATGCAAGGAGGCTGAAGATAGATTTATTCCAACAATAAAGAAAAAAAGCAGGAGGGAATATAATAACCCATGGTTTAATAGACAGTGTCAGGAAGCAAAGGTGAGAAGCAGGAGGGAGTGGAGGAAGTACAGAAGACAAAGGACAGAGGACAACAGGATTAGATGTAACAGAGCTAGGAATGATTACATTAACATAAGACGAGTGTCGGAAAGAAATTATGAGAACGATATTGCAGTCAAAGCGAAAAAGCAACCAAAATTACTACATAGCCATATAAGAAGGAAGATGTCGGTAAATGACCAAGTGACAAGACTGAGGAAAACAGAAGGGGCATATACAGAAAGCGACAAGGAAATCTGCGAGGTACTGAATGCAAAATTCCATGGAGTGTTCACTACCGAGCCTGAGCAGCTCCCATTGTTAGAAGAGATTACCCAAGATGAAAGACTATCAGATATAGAGGTGACAGCAGAGGATGTAATGAAACAGTTGACAACACTGGATGCAAATAAAGCTGTTGGACCAGACAAAGTATCACCGTGGATACTTAAAGAGGCAGCGCAGGCTCTCAGCGTGCCTCTGGCAATGATCTTCAATGAGTCACTTATGTCGGGAGAATTGCCCAGTTGCTGGAAGGAGGCAAATGTCGTACCGATTTTCAAAAAGGGGGATAGGGAGGAGGCACTTAACTACAGACCCGTATCACTGACAAGCATCCCCTGCAAAATACTTGAAAGAATAATTAGGCTAAGACTTGTTGAGCACCTGGAGAGCATTGGGTTTGTAAACAAGCACCAACATGGGTTCTGGACAGGGAAATCATGCCTAACAAACCTTTTAGAATTCTATGATAAAGTAACAAGGATAAGGCAGGACAGAGAAGGCTGGGCAGACTGCATATTTCTTGACTGCCAAAAGGCCTTTGATACGGTACCGCACATGAGACTGCTATACAAACTTGAGAGGCAGGCAGGAGTAAGCGGAAAGGCCCTAGTATGGGTGAAGAACTACCTAACAGGAAGGAGCCAGAGGGTAATGGTAAGGGGCGAAAAGTCGGACTGGCGAACAGTAACAAGTGGAGTACCTCAAGGATCGGTGCTGGGACCAATCCTCTTTCTAATTTACGTAAATGATATGTTTACAGGAGTGGAATCATACATGTCAATGTTTGCAGATGACGCAAAATTAATGAGAAGAGTTGTGACAGACGAGGATTGTAGGATCCTCCAAGAGGACTTACACAGGCTGCAGAGATGGTCAGAGAAATGGCTACTGGAGTTTAACACCAGTAAATGTAAAGTTATGGAAATGGGATCAGGTGACAGGAGACCAAAGGGACAGTACACAATGAAGGGGAACAGCCTACCTGTAACGATTCGAGAAAGAGACCTGGGAGTGGATGTGACACCCAATCTAACTCCTGAGGCACATATAAATAGGATAACGACAGCAGCGTACTCTACACTGGCGAAAATTAGAACTTCATTCAGAAACCTAAATGAGGAAGCTTTTAGGGCGCTTTACACTGCCTACGTGAGACCCGTCTTAGAGTATGCCGCGCCATCATGGAGCCCCCACCTGAAGAAACACATAAAGAAACTGGAGAAGGTTCAGAGGTTTGCGACGAGGCTTGTCCCAGAGCTACGAGGGATGGGATATGAAGAGCGGCTGAAGGAACTGAACCTTACGACACTAGAGAAAAGAAGGGAGAGAGGAGATATGATAGGGACATATAAAATACTCAGGGGAATTGACAAAGTGGAAATAGATCAAATGTTCACACGTAATAATAACAGAACGAGGGGACATGGGTGGAAACTGGAAACTCAGATGAGTCACAGAGATGTTAGGAAGTTTTCTTTTAGCGTGAGAGTAGTAGAAAAATGGAATGCACTTGGGGAACAGGTTGTGGAAGCAAATACTATTCATACTTTTAAAACTAGGTATGATAGGGAAATGGGACAGGAGTCATTGCTGTAAACAACCGATAGCTAGAAAGGCGGGATCCAAGAGTCAATGCTCGATCCTGCAAGCACATATAGGTGAGTACATATAGGTGAGTACACACACACACACACACACACACACACACACACACACACACACACACACAAGGGAAGGGGAGATAAAGGGAGGAACTGTGTGATGTCAGGAAGGGAGGAATGGATAGAGGATGAAGGGAGAGAGAGAAGAAAGGATTCCCGGAATGAAGAAAGACCGAAGAGAGTGAGGGACAGAGTGAGGAAGGGCAGGAGCATGAAGAGAATCACCAAGACACCAGTAAAGTGAGACTCCAACACCATGTGGCGGGAGAATAAGCCGGAAAGATTTTGGTTTTATAGTAAGAGTAACACAATTACCAGCCAGGGCAGCGGCAGCCTCTGAGGGACCCCGAACACCCACCACCCGGCCGATAATGTACTGCGGTAGTGGCACCATTAGCGAGAGATCCCGGGAGAAACACGAAGCTCCCAGCGGCAGCACCAGCGGCAGCACCAGCGGCAGCACTAGCGGCAGCACCAGCGGCAGCACCAGCGGCAGCACCAGCGGCCGTGGCAATAAACTCCCGATAGTTTAATTGACAGGTGTGAACGCTTTCACTGCCAATATTGGCATTGAAGCCAGCAACAGCTTTATTGGGGAAAATATCCAACCGGAACATCAGTTCCAAAAGTAGCGCCGTCAAGCGTGTACTGACGACTACCGGAACCAAAGACATCGGCGAATACACGAGTGAATGAAAGTCCTGACGTGCGGAAGAAAGGTCAATAGTTGTATAAATGAAAGCAGGAAGGTGAAGGCGGACATTAATAACATCAGACACGGCATCACTGTGAACCAGGAGACGACGGCTTCAGCTTACCTGTTGCAGGCCGGGCTGGGCCCACGACGGCCAAGAAGGCCTCGGTGGTGGCCAAGCAGGCGTCGGTGGTGGTCAAGCAGGCGTCGGTGGTGGCCAAACAGGCGTCGGTGATGGCCAAGCAGGCCTCAATGGTGGTCAAGTAGGCGGCGGTGGTGGCCAAGCAGGTCTCGGTGGTGGCCAAGCAGGCGTCGGTGGTGTTTAAGCAGTCTTCGGTGGTGGCCAAGCAGTCAGCGGTGGTGGCCAAGCAGTCTACGGTGGTGGCCAAGCAGTACGCGGTGGTGGCCAAGCAGTACGCGGTGGTGGCCAAGCAGTCTTTGGTGGTGGCCAAGCAGTACGCGGTGGTGGCCAAGCAGTCTTTGGTGGTGGCCAAGCAGTACGCGGTGGTGGCCAAGCAGTCTTTGGTGGTGGCCAAGCAGTCTTTGGTGGTGGCCAAGAGGGCGTCGGTGGTTGCCAAGCAGTCTTTGGTAGTGGCCAAGCAGTCTTCGGTGGTGGCCAAGCAGTCTTCGGTGGTGGCCAAGCAGTCTACGGTGGTGGCCAAGCAGTCTTTGGTGGTGGCCAAGCAGTCTTCGGTGGTGGCCAAGAGGGCGTCGGTGGTTGCCAAGCAGTCTTTAGTGGTGGCCAAGCAGTCTTCGGTGGTGCCCAAGCAGTCTTCGGTGGAGGCCAAGCAGGCGTCGGTGATGGCCAAGCAGTCGGCGGTGGTGGACAAGCAGTCTTCGGTGGAGGCCAAGCAGTCTTCGGTAGTGACCAAGCAGTCTTCGGTGGTGACCAAGCAGTCTTCGGTGGTGGCCAAGCAGTCTTCAGTGGAGGCCAAGCAGGCGTCGGTGATGGCCAAGCAGTCGGCGGTGGTGGCCAAGCAGTCTTCGGTGGTGGCCAAGCAGTCTTCGGTGGTGACCAAGCAGTCTTCGGTGGTGGCCAAGCAGACTTCGGTGGAGGCCAAGCAGGCGTCGGTGATGGCCAAGCAGTCGGCGGTGGTGGCCAAGCAGTCTTCGGTGGAGGCCAAGCAATCTTCGGTGGTGACCAAGCAGTCTTCGGTGGTGACCAAGCAGTCTTCGGTGGTAGCCAAGCAGTCTTCAGTGGAGGCCAAGCAGGCGTCGGTGATGGCCAAGCAGTCTTCGGTGGTGGCCAAGCAGTCTTCGGTGGTGGCCAAGCAGTCTTCGGTGGTGGCCAAGCAGGCGTCGGTGGTGGCCAAGCAGTCTTCGGTGGTGGCCAAGCAGTCTTCGGTGGTGGCCAAGCAGGCGTCGGTGGTGACCAAGCAGTCTTCGGTGGTGACCAAGCAGTCTTCGGTGGTGGCCAAGCAGTCTTCGGTGGAGGCCAAGCAGGCGTCGGTGGTGGCCAAGCAGTCTTCGGTGGAGGCCAAGCAGGCGTCGGTGGTGACCAAGCAGTCTTCGGTGGTGGCCAAGCAGTTTCGGTGGAGGCCAAGCAGGCGTCGGTGGTGGCCAAGCAGTCTTCGGTGGTGGCCAAGCAGTCTTCGGTGGTGGCCAAGCAGTCTTCAGTGGAGGACAAGCAGGCGTCGGTGATGGCCAAGCAGTCGGCGGTGGTGGCCAAGCAGTCGGCGGTGGTTGCCAAGCAGTCGTCGGTGGAGGCCAAGCACTCGAAGGTGGTGGCCAAGCAGTCTTCGGTGGTGGCCAAGCAGTCTTCGGTGGAGGCCAAGCAGGCGTCGGTGATGGCCAAGCAGGCGTCGGTGGTGGCAAAGCAGTCTTCGGTGGAGGCCAAGCAGTCTTCGGTGGAGGCCAAGAAGTCGTCGGTGGTGGCCAAGCAGGCGTCGGTGGAGGCCAAGCAGTCGTCGGTGAAGGCCAAGCAGTCTTCGGTGGAGGCCAAGAAGGCGTCGGTGATGACCAAGCAGTCTTTGGTGGTGGCCAAGCAGTCGTCGGTAGAGGCCAAGCAGGCGTCGGTGATGGCCAAGCAGTCTTCGGTGGAGGCCAAGCAGTCGTTGGTGGTGGCCAAGCAGTCGTCGGTGGTGGCCAAGCAGTCTTCGGTGGTGGCCAAGCAGTCTTCGGTGGAGGCCAAGCAGTCTTCGGTGGAGGCCAAGCAGTCGTCGGTGGAGGCCAAGCAGTCGTCGGTGGTGGCCAAGCAGTCCTCGGTGGTGGCCAAGCAGTCTTCGGTGGAGGCCAAGCAGTCGTCGGTGGTTGCCAAGCAGTCTTCGGTGGAGGCCAAGCAGTCGTCGGTGGAGGCCAAGCAGGCGTCGGTGGTGGCCAAGCAGTCGTCGGTGGAGGCCAAGCAGTCGTCGGTGGAGGCCAAGCAGTCGTCGTTGGTGGCCAAGCAGTCGTCGGTGGAGGCCAAGCAGTCGTCGGTGGTGGCCAAGCAGTCTTCGGTCGAGCCCAAGCAGTCGTCGGTGGAGGCCAAGCAGGCGTCGGTGGTGGCCAAGCAGTCTTCGGTGGTGGCCAAGCAGACGTCGGTGGTGGCCAAGCAGTCTTCGGTGGTGGCCAAGCAGTCTTCGGTGGAGGCCAAGCAGTCTTCGGTGGTGGCCAAGCAGTCTTCGGTGGTGGCCAAGCAGTCTTCGGTGGTGGCCAAGCAGTCTTCGGTGGTGGCCAAGCAGTCTTCGGTGGTGGCCAAGCAGCCTTCGGTGGTGGCTAAGCAGTCTTCGGTGGTGGCCAAGCAGTCTTCGGTGGTGGCCAAGCAGTCTTCGGTGGTGGCCAATCAGTCTTCGGTGGTGGCCAAGCAGGCGTCGGTGTGACCAAGCAGTCTTCGGTGGTAGCCAAGCAGTCTTCAATGGTGGCCTAGCAGTCGTCGGTGGTGGCCAAGCAGGCGTCAGTGGTGGCCAAGCAGTCTTCGGTGGAGGCCAAGCAGGCGTCGGTGGTGGCCAAGCAGTCTTCGGTGGTGACCAAGCAGTCTTCGGTGGTGGCCAAGCAGTCGTCGGTGGTGGCCAAGCAATCTTCGGTGGTGGCCAAGCAGTCTTCAGTGTTGGCCAAGCAGTCTTGGGTGGTGGCCAAGCAGTCGTCGGTGGTGGCCAAGCAGTCGTCGGTGGTGGCCAAGCAGTCGTCCGTGGTGGCCAAGCAGGCGTGGTTGGTGGCCAAGCAGGCTTCGGTGGAGGCCAAGCAGTCGTCGGTGGTGGCCAAGCAATCTTCGGTGGAGGCCAAGCAGTCGTCGGTGGTGGCCAAGCAGTCGTCGGTGGTGGCCAAGCAGTCATCGGTGGTGGTCAAACAGTCTTGGGTGGAGGCCAAGCAGTCGTCGGTGGTGGCCAAGCAGGCCTCGGTGGTGGCCAAGCAGTCGTCGGTGGTGGCCAAGCAGTCGTCGGTGGTGGCCAAGCAGTTATCGGTGGTGGTCAAACAGTCTTGGGTGGTTGCCAAGCAGTCGTCGGTGGTGGCCAAGCAGTCGTCGGTGGTGGCCAAGCAGTCGTCGGTGGTGGCCAAGCAGTCGTCGGTGGAGGCCAAGCAGTCGTCGGTGGTGGCCAAGCAGTCGTCGGTGGTGGCCAAGCAGTCGTCGGTGGTGGCCAAGCAGTCGTCGGTGGTGGCCAAGCAATCTTCAGTGGAGGCCAAGCAGTCGTCGGTGGAGGCCAAGCAGTCGTCGGTGGTGGCCAAGCAATCTTCGGTGGAGGCCAAGCAGTCGTCGGTGGTGGCCAAGCAGTCGTCAGTGGTGGCCAAGCAGTCATCGGTGGTGGCCAAGCAGTCGTCGGTGGAGGCCAAGCAGTCGTCGGTGGTGGCCAAGCAGTCGTCGGTGGTGGCCAAGCAGTCGTCGGTGGTGGCCAAACAGTCTTGGGTGGTGGCCAAGCAGTCGTCGGTGGTGGCCAAGCAGTCGTCGGTGGTGGCCAAGCAATCTTCGGTGGAGGCCAAGCAGTCGTCGGTGGAGGCCAAGCAGTCATCGGTGGTGGCCAAGCAATCTTCGGTGGAGGCCAAACAGTCGTCGGTGGTGGCCAAGCAGTCGTCGGTGGTGGCCAAGCAGTCATCGGTGGTGGCCAAGCAGTCATCGGTGGTGGCCAAGCAGTCGTCGGTGGAGGCCAAGCAGGCGTCGGTGATGGCCAAGCAGTCGTCGGTGGTGGCCAAGCAGTCGTCGGTGGTGGCCAAGCAGTCGTCGGTGGTGGCCAAACAGTCTTGGGTGGTGGCCAAGCAGTCGTCGGTGGTGGCCAAACAGTCGTCGGTGGTGGCCAAGCAGTCGTCGGTGCTGGCCAAGCAGTCGTCGGTGGAGGCCAAGCAGTCGTCGGTGGTGGCCAAACAGTCGTCGGTGGTGGCCACGCAGTCGTCGGTGGTGGCCAAGCAGTCGTCGGTGGTGGCCAAGCAGTCGTCGGTGGTGGCCAAGCCGGCGTCGGTGGTGGCCAAGCAGTCGTCGGTGGTGGCCAAGCAGTCGTCGGTGGTGGCCAAGTAGTCATCGGTGGTGGTCAAACAGTCTTGGGTGGTTGCCAAGCAGTCGTCGGTGGTGGCCAAGCAGTCGTCGGTGGTGGCCAAGCAGTCGTCGGTGGTGGCCAAGCAGTCGTCGGTGGAGGCCAAGCAGTCGTCGGTGGTGGCCAAGCAGTCGTCGGTGGTGGCCAAGCAGTCGTCGGTGGTGGCCAAGCAGTCGTCGGTGGTGGCCAAGCAGTCGTCGGTGGAAGCCAAGCAGTCGTCGGTGGAGGCTAAGCAGTCGTCGGTGGTGGCCAAGCAGTAGTCGGTGGTGGCCAAGCAGTCGCCGGTGGTGGCCAAACAGTCTTGGGTATGTGGCCAAGCAGTCGTCGGTGGTGGCCAAGCAGTCGTCGGTGGAGGCCAAGCAGTCGTCGGTGGTGGCCAAACAGTCGTCGGTGGTGGCCACGCAGTCGTCGGTGGTGGCCAAGCAGTCGTCGGTGGAGGCCAAGCAGTCGTCGGTGGTGGCCAAACAGTCGTCGGTGGTGGCCAAACAGTCGTCGGTGGTGGCCACGCAGTCGTCGGTGGTGGCCAAACAGTCGTCGGTGGAGGCCAAGCAGTCGTCGGTGGTGGCCAAACAGTCTTGGGTGGTAACCAAGCAGTCGTCGGTGGTGGCCAAGCAGTCGTCGGTGGTGGCCAAGCAGTCGTCGGTGGTTGCCAAGCAGTCGTCGGTGGTGGCCAAGCAGGCGTCGGTGGTGGCCAAGCAGTCGTCGGTGGTGGCCAAGCAGGCGTCGGTGGTGTCCAAGCAGGCGTCGGTGGTGGCCAAACAGTCGTCGGTGGTGGCCAAGCAGTCGTCAGTGGTGGCCAAGCAGTCGTCGGTGGTGGCCAAGCAGTCGTCGGTGGTGGCCAAGCAGGCGTCGGTGGTGGCCAAGCAGTCGTCGGTGGTGGCCAAGCAGGCGTCGGTGGTGGCCAAGCAGTCGTCGGTGGTGGCCAAGCAGTCTTCGGTGGTGGCCAAGCAGTCGTCGGTGGTAACCAAGCAGTCGTCGGTGGTGGCCAAGCAGTCGTCGGTGGTGGCCAATCAGTCGTCGGTGGTGGCCAAGCAGTCTTCGGTAGTGGCTAAGCAATCTTCGGTGTTGGCCAAGCAGTCTTGTGTGGTGGCCAAGCAGTCTTCGGTGGTGGCCAAGCAGTCTTCTGTGGTGCCCAAGCAGTCTACGGTGGTGGCCAAGCAGTCTTCAGTGGTGGCCAAGCAGTCTTCGGTGGTGGCCAAGCAGTCTTCTGTGGTGGCCAAGCAGTCGTCGGTGGTGGCCAAGCAGTCTTCGGTGGTGGCCAAGCAGTCATCGGTGGTGGCCAAACAGTCTTGGGTGATGGCCAAGCAGTCTTCAGTGGTGGCCAAGCAGTCTTCGGTGGTGGCCAAGCAGTCTTCGGTGGTGGCCAAGCAGTCTTCGGTGGTGGCCAAGCAGTCTTCGGTGGTGGCCAAGCAGTCTTCGGTGGTGGCCAAGCAGTCGTCGGTGGTGGCCAAGCAGTCGTCGGTGGTGGCCAAGCAGTCGTCGGTGGTGGCCAAGCAGTCGTCGGTGGTGGCCAAGCAGTCGTCGGTGGTGGCCAAGCAGTCTTCGGTGGAGGCCAAGCAGGCGTCGGTGGTGGCCAAGCAGTCTTCGGTGGAGGCCAAGCAGGCGTCGGTGGTGACCAAGCAGTCTTCGGTGGTGGCCAAGCAGTTTCGGTGGAGGCCAAGCAGGCGTCGGTGGTGGCCAAGCAGTCTTCGGTGGTGGCCAAGCAGTCTTCGGTGGTGGCCAAGCAGTCTTCAGTGGAGGCCAAGCAGGCGTCGGTGATGGCCAAGCAGTCGGCGGTGGTCGCCAAGCAGTCGGCGGTGGTTGCCAAGCAGTCGTCGGTGGAGGCCAAGCACTCGAAGGTGGTGGCAAAGCAGTCTTCGGTGGTGGCCAAGCAGTCTTCGGTGGAGGCCAAGCAGGCGTCGGTGATGGCCAAGCAGGCGTCGGTGGTGGCAAAGCAGTCTTCGGTGGAGGCCAAGCAGTCTTCGGTGGAGGCCAAGAAGTCGTCGGTGGTGGCCAAGCAGGCGTCGGTGGAGGCCAAGCAGTCGTCGGTGAAGGCCAAGCAGTCTTCGGTGGAGGCCAAGAAGGCGTCGGTGATGACCAAGCAGTCTTTGGTGGTGGCCAAGCAGTCGTCGGTAGAGGCCAAGCAGGCGTCGGTGATGGCCAAGCAGTCCTCGGTGAAGGCCAAGCAGTCTTTGGTGGTGGCCAAGCAGTCGTCGCTGGAGGCCAAGCAGTCTTCGGTGAAGGCCAAGCAGTCTTCGGTGGAGGCCAAGCAGTCGTCGGTGGTGGCCAAGCAGTCTTCGGTGGAGGCCAAGCAGTCGTCGGTGGTGGCCAAGCAGTCGTCGGTGGTGGCCAAGCAGTCTTCGGTGGTGGCCAAGCAGTCTTCGGTGGAGGCCAAGCAGTCTTCGGTGGAGGCCAAGCAGTCGTCGGTGGAGGCCAAGCAGTCGTCGGTGGTGGCCAAGCAGTCCTCGGTGGTGGCCAAGCAGTCTTCGGTGGAGGCCAAGCAGTCGTCGGTGGAGGCCAAGCAGGCGTCGGTGGTGGCCAAGCAGTCGTCGGTGGTGGCCAAGCAGTCGTCGGTGGAGGCCAAGCAGTCGTCGGTGGTGGCCAAGCAGTCTTCGGTGGTGGCCAAGCAGTCGTCGGTGGAGGCCAAGCAGGCGTCGGTGGTGGCCAAGCAGTCTTCGGTGGAGGCCAAGCAGTCGTCGGTGGTGGCCAAGCAGTCTTCGGTGGAGGCCAAGCAGTCGTCGGTGGAGGCCAAGCAGGCGTCGGTGGTGGCCAAGCAGTCGTCGGTGGAGGCCAAGCAGTCGTCGGTGGAGGCCAAGCAGTCGTCGTTGGTGGCCAAGCAGTCGTCGGTGGAGGCCAAGCAGTCGTCGGTGGTGGCCAAGCAGTCTTCGGTCGAGCCCAAGCAGTCGTCAGTGGAGGCCAAGCAGGCGTCGGAGGTGGCCAAGCAGTCTTCGGTGGTGGCCAAGCAGACGTCGGTGGTGGCCAAGCAGTCTTCGGTGGTGGCCAAGCAGTCTTCGGTGGAGGCCAAGCAGTCTTCGGTGGTGGCCAAGCAGTCTTCGGTGGTGGCCAAGCAGTCTTCGGTGGTGGCCAAGCAGTCTTCGGTGGTGGCTAAGCAGTCTTCGGTGGAGGCCAAGCAGTCTTCGGTGGTGGCCAAGCAGTCTTCGGTGGTGGCCAAGCAGTCTTCGGTGGTGGCCAATCAGTCTTCGGTGGTGGCCAAGCAGGCGTCGGTGTGACCAAGCAGTCTTCGGTGGTAGCCAAGCAGTCTTCAGTGGTGGCCTAGCAGTCGTCGGTGGTGGCCAAGCAGGCGTCAGTGGTGGCCAAGCAGTCTTCGGTGGAGGCCAAGCAGGCGTCGGTGGTGGCCAAGCAGTCTTCGGTGGTGACCAAGCAGTCTTCGGTGGTGGCCAAGCAGTCGTCGGTGGTGGCCAAGCAATCTTCGGTGGTGGCCAAGCAGTCTTCAGTGTTTGCCAAGCAGTCTTGGGTGGTGGCCAAGCAGTCGTCGGTGGTGGCCAAGCAGTCGTCGGTGGTGGCCAAGCAGTCGTCCGTGGTGGCCAAGCAGGCGTGGTTGCATATGGTGGCCAAGCAGTCCGGTGGAGGCCAAGCAGTCGTCGGTGGTGGCCAAGCAATCTTCGGTGGAGGCCAAGCAGTCGTCGGTGGTGGCCAAGCAGTCGTCGGTGGGGGCCAAGCAGTCATCGGTAGTCGTCAAACAGTCTTGGGTGGAGGCCAAGCAGTCGTCGGTGGTGGCCAAGCAGGCCTCGGTGGTGGCCAAACAGTCTTGGGTGGTGGCCAAGCAGTCGTCGGTGGTGGCCAAGCAGTCGTCGGTGGTGGCCAAGCAATCTTCGGTGGAGGCCAAGCAGTCGTCGGTGGAGGCCAAGCAGTCATCGGTGGTGGCCAAGCAATCTTCGGTGGAGGCCAAACAGTCGTCGGTGGTGGCCAAGCAGTCGTCGGTGGTGGCCAAGCAGTCATCGGTGGTGGCCAAGCAGTCATCGGTGGTGGCCAAGCAGTCGTCGGTGGAGGCCAAGCAGGCGTCGGTGGTGGCCAAGCAGTCGTCGGTGGTGGCCAAGCAGTCGTCGGTGGTGGCCAAGCAGTCGTCGGTGGTGGCCAAACAGTCTTGGGTGGTGGCCAAGCAGTCGTCGGTGGTGGCCAAACAGTCGTCGGTGGTGGCCAAGCAGTCGTCGGTGCTGGCCAAGCAGTCGTCGGTGGAGGCCAAGCAGTCGTCGGTGGTGGCCAAACAGTCGTCGGTGGTGGCCACGCAGTCGTCGGTGGTGGCCAAGCAGTCGTCGGTGGTGGCCAAGCAGTCGTCGGTGGTGGCCAAGCCGGCGTCGGTGGTGGCCAAGCAGTCGTCGGTGGTGGCCAAGCAGTCGTCGGTGGTGGCCAAGTAGTCATCGGTGGTGGTCAAACAGTCTTGGGTGGTTGCCAAGCAGTCGTCGGTGGTGGCCAAGCAGTCGTCGGTGGTGGCCAAGCAGTCGTCGATGGTGGCCAAGCAGTCGTCGGTGGAGGCCAAGCAGTCGTCGGTGGTGGCCAAGCAGTCGTCGGTGGTGGCCAAGCAGTCGTCGGTGGTGGCCAAGCAGTCGTCGGTGGTGGCCAAGCAGTCGTCGGTGGAAGCCAAGCAGTCGTCGGTGGAGGCTAAGCAGTCGTCGGTGGTGGCCAAGCAGTAGTCGGTGGTGGCCAAGCAGTCGCCGGTGGTGGCCAAACAGTCTTGGGTATGTGGCCAAGCAGTCGTCGGTGGTGGCCAAGCAGTCGTCGGTGGAGGCCAAGCAGTCGTCGGTGGTGGCCAAACAGTCGTCGGTGGTGGCCACGCAGTCGTCGGTGGTGGCCAAGCAGTCGTCGGTGGTGGCCAAGCAGTCGTCGGTGGTTGCCAAGCAGTCGTCGGTGGTGGCCAAGCAGGCGTCGGTGGTGGCCAAGCAGTCGTCGGTGGTGGCCAAGCAGGCGTCGGTGGTGGCCAAGCCGGCGTCGGTGGTGGCCAAGCAGTCGTCGGTGGTGGCCAAGCAGTCGTCGGTGGTGGCCAAGTAGTCATCGGTGGTGGTCAAACAGTCTTGGGTGGTTGCCAAGCAGTCGTCGGTGGTGGCCAAGCAGTCGTCGGTGGTGGCCAAGCAGTCGTCGATGGTGGCCAAGCAGTCGTCGGTGGAGGCCAAGCAGTCGTCGGTGGTGGCCAAGCAGTCGTCGGTGGTGGCCAAGCAGTCGTCGGTGGTGGCCAAGCAGTCGTCGGTGGTGGCCAAGCAGTCGTCGGTGGAAGCCAAGCAGTCGTCGGTGGAGGCTAAGCAGTCGTCGGTGGTGGCCAAGCAGTAGTCGGTGGTGGCCAAGCAGTCGCCGGTGGTGGCCAAACAGTCTTGGGTATGTGGCCAAGCAGTCGTCGGTGGTGGCCAAGCAGTCGTCGGTGGAGGCCAAGCAGTCGTCGGTGGTGGCCAAACAGTCGTCGGTGGTGGCCACGCAGTCGTCGGTGGTGGCCAAGCAGTCGTCGGTGGTGGCCAAGCAGTCGTCGGTGGTTGCCAAGCAGTCGTCGGTGGTGGCCAAGCAGGCGTCGGTGGTGGCCAAGCAGTCGTCGGTGGTGGCCAAGCAGGCGTCGGTGGTGTCCAAGCAGGCGTCGGTGGTGGCCAAACAGTCGTCGGTGGTGGCCAAGCAGTCGTCAGTGGTGGCCAAGCAGTCGTCGGTGGTGGCCAAGCAGTCGTCGGTGGTGGCCAAGCCGGCGTCGGTGGTGGCCAAGCAGTCGTCGGTGGTGGCCAAGCAGGCGTCGGTGGTGGCCAAGCAGTCGTCGGTGGTGGCCAAGCAGTCTTCGGTGGTGGCCAAGCAGTCGTCGGTGGTAACCAAGCAGTCGTCGGTGGTGGCCAAGCAGTCGTCGGTGGTGGCCAATCAGTCGTCGGTGGTGGCCAAGCAGTCTTCGGTAGTGGCTAAGCAATCTTCGGTGTTGGCCAAGCAGTCTTGTGTGGTGGCCAAGCAGTCATCGGTGGTGGCCAAGCAGTCTTCTGTGGTGCCCAAGCAGTCTACGGTGGTGGCCAAGCAGTCTTCAGTGGTGGCCAAGCAGTCTTCGGTGGTGGCCAAGCAGTCTTCTGTGGTGGCCAAGCAGTCGTCGGTGGTGGCCAAGCAGTCTTCGGTGGTGGCCAAGCAGTCATCGGTGGTGGCCAAACAGTCTTGGGTGATGGCCAAGCAGTCTTCAGTGGTGGCCAAGCAGTCTTCGGTGGTGGCCAAGCAGTCTTCGGTGGTGGCCAAGCAGTCTTCGGTGGTGGCCAAGCAGGGTTCGGTGGTGGCCAAGCAGTCTTCGGTGGTGGCCAAGCAGTCGTCGGTGGTGGCCAAGCAGTCGTCGGTGGTGGCCAAGCAGTCGTCGGTGGTGGCCAAGCAGTCGTCGGTGGTGGCCAAGCAGTCGTCGGTGGTGGCCAAGCAGTCTTCGGTGGAGGCCAAGCAGGCGTCGGTGGTGGCCAAGCAGTCTTCGGTGGAGGCCAAGCAGGCGTCGGTGGTGACCAAGCAGTCTTCGGTGGTGGCCAAGCAGTTTCGGTGGAGGCCAAGCAGGCGTCGGTGGTGGCCATGCAGTCTTCGGTGGTGGCCAAGCAGTCTTCGGTGGTGGCCAAGCAGTCTTCAGTGGAGGCCAAGCAGGCGTCGGTGATGGCCAAGCAGTCGGCGGTGGTCGCCAAGCAGTCGGCGGTGGTTGCCAAGCAGTCGTCGGTGGAGGCCAAGCACTCGAAGGTGGTGGCAAAGCAGTCTTCGGTGGTGGCCAAGCAGTCTTCGGTGGAGGCCAAGCAGGCGTCGGTGATGGCCAAGCAGGCGTCGGTGGTGGCAAAGCAGTCTTCGGTGGAGGCCAAGCAGTCTTCGGTGGAGGCCAAGAAGTCGTCGGTGGTGGCCAAGCAGGCGTCGGTGGAGGCCAAGCAGTCGTCGGTGAAGGCCAAGCAGTCTTCGGTGGAGGCCAAGAAGGCGTCGGTGATGACCAAGCAGTCTTTGGTGGTGGCCAAGCAGTCGTCGGTAGAGGCCAAGCAGGCGTCGGTGATGGCCAAGCAGTCCTCGGTGAAGGCCAAGCAGTCTTTGGTGGTGGCCAAGCAGTCGTCGCTGGAGGCCAAGCAGTCTTCGGTGAAGGCCAAGCAGTCTTCGGTGGAGGCCAAGCAGTCGTCGGTGGTGGCCAAGCAGTCTTCGGTGGAGGCCAAGCAGTCGTCGGTGGTGGCCAAGCAGTCGTCGGTGGTGGCCAAGCAGTCTTCGGTGGTGGCCAAGCAGTCTTCGGTGGAGGCCAAGCAGTCTTCGGTGGAGGCCAAGCAGTCGTCGGTGGAGGCCAAGCAGTCGTCGGTGGTGGCCAAGCAGTCCTCGGTGGTGGCCAAGCAGTCTTCGGTGGAGGCCAAGCAGTCGTCGGTGGAGGCCAAGCAGGCGTCGGTGGTGGCCAAGCAGTCGTCGGTGGTGGCCAAGCAGTCGTCGGTGGAGGCCAAGCAGTCGTCGGTGGTGGCCAAGCAGTCTTCGGTGGTGGCCAAGCAGTCGTCGGTGGAGGCCAAGCAGGCGTCGGTGGTGGCCAAGCAGTCTTCGGTGGAGGCCAAGCAGTCGTCGGTGGTGGCCAAGCAGTCTTCGGTGGAGGCCAAGCAGTCGTCGGTGGAGGCCAAGCAGGCGTCGGTGGTGGCCAAGCAGTCGTCGGTGGAGGCCAAGCAGTCGTCGGTGGAGGCCAAGCAGTCGTCGTTGGTGGCCAAGCAGTCGTCGGTGGAGGCCAAGCAGTCGTCGGTGGTGGCCAAGCAGTCTTCGGTCGAGCCCAAGCAGTCGTCAGTGGAGGCCAAGCAGGCGTCGGAGGTGGCCAAGCAGTCTTCGGTGGTGGCCAAGCAGACGTCGGTGGTGGCCAAGCAGTCTTCGGTGGTGGCCAAGCAGTCTTCGGTGGAGGCCAAGCAGTCTTCGGTGGTGGCCAAGCAGTCTTCGGTGGTGGCCAAGCAGTCTTCGGTGGTGGCCAAGCAGTCTTCGGTGGTGGCTAAGCAGTCTTCGGTGGAGGCCAAGCAGTCTTCGGTGGTGGCCAAGCAGTCTTCGGTGGTGGCCAAGCAGTCTTCGGTGGTGGCCAATCAGTCTTCGGTGGTGGCCAAGCAGGCGTCGGTGTGACCAAGCAGTCTTCGGTGGTAGCCAAGCAGTCTTCAGTGGTGGCCTAGCAGTCGTCGGTGGTGGCCAAGCAGGCGTCAGTGGTGGCCAAGCAGTCTTCGGTGGAGGCCAAGCAGGCGTCGGTGGTGGCCAAGCAGTCTTCGGTGGTGACCAAGCAGTCTTCGGTGGTGGCCAAGCAGTCGTCGGTGGTGGCCAAGCAATCTTCGGTGGTGGCCAAGCAGTCTTCAGTGTTTGCCAAGCAGTCTTGGGTGGTGGCCAAGCAGTCGTCGGTGGTGGCCAAGCAGTCGTCGGTGGTGGCCAAGCAGTCGTCCGTGGTGGCCAAGCAGGCGTGGTTGCATATGGTGGCCAAGCAGTCCGGTGGAGGCCAAGCAGTCGTCGGTGGTGGCCAAGCAATCTTCGGTGGAGGCCAAGCAGTCGTCGGTGGTGGCCAAGCAGTCGTCGGTGGGGGCCAAGCAGTCATCGGTAGTCGTCAAACAGTCTTGGGTGGAGGCCAAGCAGTCGTCGGTGGTGGCCAAGCAGGCCTCGGTGGTGGCCAAACAGTCTTGGGTGGTGGCCAAGCAGTCGTCGGTGGTGGCCAAGCAGTCGTCGGTGGTGGCCAAGCAATCTTCGGTGGAGGCCAAGCAGTCGTCGGTGGAGGCCAAGCAGTCATCGGTGGTGGCCAAGCAATCTTCGGTGGAGGCCAAACAGTCGTCGGTGGTGGCCAAGCAGTCGTCGGTGGTGGCCAAGCAGTCATCGGTGGTGGCCAAGCAGTCATCGGTGGTGGCCAAGCAGTCGTCGGTGGAGGCCAAGCAGGCGTCGGTGGTGGCCAAGCAGTCGTCGGTGGTGGCCAAGCAGTCGTCGGTGGTGGCCAAGCAGTCGTCGGTGGTGGCCAAACAGTCTTGGGTGGTGGCCAAGCAGTCGTCGGTGGTGGCCAAACAGTCGTCGGTGGTGGCCAAGCAGTCGTCGGTGCTGGCCAAGCAGTCGTCGGTGGAGGCCAAGCAGTCGTCGGTGGTGGCCAAACAGTCGTCGGTGGTGGCCACGCAGTCGTCGGTGGTGGCCAAGCAGTCGTCGGTGGTGGCCAAGCAGTCGTCGGTGGTGGCCAAGCCGGCGTCGGTGGTGGCCAAGCAGTCGTCGGTGGTGGCCAAGCAGTCGTCGGTGGTGGCCAAGTAGTCATCGGTGGTGGTCAAACAGTCTTGGGTGGTTGCCAAGCAGTCGTCGGTGGTGGCCAAGCAGTCGTCGGTGGTGGCCAAGCAGTCGTCGATGGTGGCCAAGCAGTCGTCGGTGGAGGCCAAGCAGTCGTCGGTGGTGGCCAAGCAGTCGTCGGTGGTGGCCAAGCAGTCGTCGGTGGTGGCCAAGCAGTCGTCGGTGGTGGCCAAGCAGTCGTCGGTGGAGGCCAAGCAGTCGTCGGTGGAGGCTAAGCAGTCGTCGGTGGTGGCCAAGCAGTAGTCGGTGGTGGCCAAGCAGTCGCCGGTGGTGGCCAAACAGTCTTGGGTATGTGGCCAAGCAGTCGTCGGTGGTGGCCAAGCAGTCGTCGGTGGAGGCCAAGCAGTCGTCGGTGGTGGCCAAACAGTCGTCGGTGGTGGCCACGCAGTCGTCGGTGGTGGCCAAGCAGTCGTCGGTGGAGGCCAAGCAGTCGTCGGTGGTGGCCAAACAGTCGTCGGTGGTGGCCACGCAGTCGTCGGTGGTGGCCAAGCAGTCGTCGGTGGTGGCCAAGCAGTCGTCGGTGGTTGCCAAGCAGTCGTCGGTGGTGGCCAAGCAGGCGTCGGTGGTGGCCAAGCAGTCGTCGGTGGTGGCCAAGCAGGCGTCGGTGGTGTCCAAGCAGGCGTCGGTGGTGGCCAAACAGTCGTCGGTGGTGGCCAAGCAGTCGTCAGTGGTGGCCAAGCAGTCGTCGGTGGTGGCCAAGCAGTCGTCGGTGGTGGCCAAGCCGGCGTCGGTGGTGGCCAAGCAGTCGTCGGTGGTGGCCAAGCAGGCGTCGGTGGTGGCCAAGCAGTCGTCGGTGGTGGCCAAGCAGTCTTCGGTGGTGGCCAAGCAGTCGTCGGTGGTAACCAAGCAGTCGTCGGTGGTGGCCAAGCAGTCGTCGGTGGTGGCCAATCAGTCGTCGGTGGTGGCCAAGCAGTCTTCGGTAGTGGCTAAGCAATCTTCGGTGTTGGCCAAGCAGTCTTGTGTGGTGGCCAAGCAGTCATCGGTGGTGGCCAAGCAGTCTTCTGTGGTGCCCAAGCAGTCTACGGTGGTGGCCAAGCAGTCTTCAGTGGTGGCCAAGCAGTCTTCGGTGGTGGCCAAGCAGTCTTCTGTGGTGGCCAAGCAGTCGTCGGTGGTGGCCAAGCAGTCTTCGGTGGTGGCCAAGCAGTCATCGGTGGTGGCCAAACAGTCTTGGGTGATGGCCAAGCAGTCTTCAGTGGTGGCCAAGCAGTCTTCGGTGGTGGCCAAGCAGTCTTCGGTGGTGGCCAAGCAGTCTTCGGTGGTGGCCAAGCAGGGTTCGGTGGTGGCCAAGCAGTCTTCGGTGGTGGCCAAGCAGTCGTCGGTGGTGGCCAAGCAGTCGTCGGTGGTGGCCAAGCAGTCGTCGGTGGTGGCCAAGCAGTCGTCGGTGGTGGCCAAGCAGTCGTCGGTGGTGGCCAAGCAGTCTTCGGTGGAGGCCAAGCAGGCGTCGGTGGTGGCCAAGCAGTCTTCGGTGGAGGCCAAGCAGGCGTCGGTGGTGACCAAGCAGTCTTCGGTGGTGGCCAAGCAGTTTCGGTGGAGGCCAAGCAGGCGTCGGTGGTGGCCATGCAGTCTTCGGTGGTGGCCAAGCAGTCTTCGGTGGTGGCCAAGCAGTCTTCAGTGGAGGCCAAGCAGGCGTCGGTGATGGCCAAGCAGTCGGCGGTGGTCGCCAAGCAGTCGGCGGTGGTTGCCAAGCAGTCGTCGGTGGAGGCCAAGCACTCGAAGGTGGTGGCAAAGCAGTCTTCGGTGGTGGCCAAGCAGTCTTCGGTGGAGGCCAAGCAGGCGTCGGTGATGGCCAAGCAGGCGTCGGTGGTGGCAAAGCAGTCTTCGGTGGAGGCCAAGCAGTCTTCGGTGGAGGCCAAGAAGTCGTCGGTGGTGGCCAAGCAGGCGTCGGTGGAGGCCAAGCAGTCGTCGGTGAAGGCCAAGCAGTCTTCGGTGGAGGCCAAGAAGGCGTCGGTGATGACCAAGCAGTCTTTGGTGGTGGCCAAGCAGTCGTCGGTAGAGGCCAAGCAGGCGTCGGTGATGGCCAAGCAGTCCTCGGTGAAGGCCAAGCAGTCTTTGGTGGTGGCCAAGCAGTCGTCGCTGGAGGCCAAGCAGTCTTCGGTGAAGGCCAAGCAGTCTTCGGTGGAGGCCAAGCAGTCGTCGGTGGTGGCCAAGCAGTCTTCGGTGGAGGCCAAGCAGTCGTCGGTGGTGGCCAAGCAGTCGTCGGTGGTGGCCAAGCAGTCTTCGGTGGTGGCCAAGCAGTCTTCGGTGGAGGCCAAGCAGTCTTCGGTGGAGGCCAAGCAGTCGTCGGTGGAGGCCAAGCAGTCGTCGGTGGTGGCCAAGCAGTCCTCGGTGGTGGCCAAGCAGTCTTCGGTGGAGGCCAAGCAGTCGTCGGTGGAGGCCAAGCAGGCGTCGGTGGTGGCCAAGCAGTCGTCGGTGGTGGCCAAGCAGTCGTCGGTGGAGGCCAAGCAGTCGTCGGTGGTGGCCAAGCAGTCTTCGGTGGTGGCCAAGCAGTCGTCGGTGGAGGCCAAGCAGGCGTCGGTGGTGGCCAAGCAGTCTTCGGTGGAGGCCAAGCAGTCGTCGGTGGTGGCCAAGCAGTCTTCGGTGGAGGCCAAGCAGTCGTCGGTGGAGGCCAAGCAGGCGTCGGTGGTGGCCAAGCAGTCGTCGGTGGAGGCCAAGCAGTCGTCGGTGGAGGCCAAGCAGTCGTCGTTGGTGGCCAAGCAGTCGTCGGTGGAGGCCAAGCAGTCGTCGGTGGTGGCCAAGCAGTCTTCGGTCGAGCCCAAGCAGTCGTCAGTGGAGGCCAAGCAGGCGTCGGAGGTGGCCAAGCAGTCTTCGGTGGTGGCCAAGCAGACGTCGGTGGTGGCCAAGCAGTCTTCGGTGGTGGCCAAGCAGTCTTCGGTGGAGGCCAAGCAGTCTTCGGTGGTGGCCAAGCAGTCTTCGGTGGTGGCCAAGCAGTCTTCGGTGGTGGCCAAGCAGTCTTCGGTGGTGGCTAAGCAGTCTTCGGTGGAGGCCAAGCAGTCTTCGGTGGTGGCCAAGCAGTCTTCGGTGGTGGCCAAGCAGTCTTCGGTGGTGGCCAATCAGTCTTCGGTGGTGGCCAAGCAGGCGTCGGTGTGACCAAGCAGTCTTCGGTGGTAGCCAAGCAGTCTTCAGTGGTGGCCTAGCAGTCGTCGGTGGTGGCCAAGCAGGCGTCAGTGGTGGCCAAGCAGTCTTCGGTGGAGGCCAAGCAGGCGTCGGTGGTGGCCAAGCAGTCTTCGGTGGTGACCAAGCAGTCTTCGGTGGTGGCCAAGCAGTCGTCGGTGGTGGCCAAGCAATCTTCGGTGGTGGCCAAGCAGTCTTCAGTGTTTGCCAAGCAGTCTTGGGTGGTGGCCAAGCAGTCGTCGGTGGTGGCCAAGCAGTCGTCGGTGGTGGCCAAGCAGTCGTCCGTGGTGGCCAAGCAGGCGTGGTTGGTGGCCAAGCAGTCCGGTGGAGGCCAAGCAGTCGTCGGTGGTGGCCAAGCAATCTTCGGTGGAGGCCAAGCAGTCGTCGGTGGTGGCCAAGCAGTCGTCGGTGGGGGCCAAGCAGTCATCGGTAGTCGTCAAACAGTCTTGGGTGGAGGCCAAGCAGTCGTCGGTGGTGGCCAAGCAGGCCTCGGTGGTGGCCAAGCAGTCGTCGGTGGTGGCCAAGCAGTCGTCGGTGGTGGCCAAGCAGTTATCGGTGGTGGTCAAACAGTCTTGGGTGGTTGCCAAGCAGGCGTCGGTGGTGGCCAAGCAGTCGTCGGTGGTGGCCAAGCAGTCGTCGGTGGAGGCCAAGCAGTCGTCGGTGGTGGCCAAGCAGTCGTCGGTGGTGGCCAAGCAGTCGTCGGTGGAGGCCAAGCAGTCGTCGGTGGTGGCCAAGCAGTCGTCGGTGGTGGCCAAGCAGTCGTCGGTGGTGGCCAAGCAGTCGTCGGTGGTAGCCAAACAGTCTTGGGTGGTGGCCAAGCAGTCGTCGGTGGTGGCCAAGCAGTCGTCGGTGGTGGCCAAGCAGTCGTCGGTGGAGGCCAAGCAGTCGTCGGTGGTGGCCAAGCAGTCGTCGGTGGTGGCCAAGCAGTCGTCGGTGGTGGCCAAGCAGTCGTCGGTGGTGGCCAAGCAATCTTCGGTGGAGGCCAAGCAGTCGTCGGTGGAGGCCAAGCAGTCGTCGGTGGTGGCCAAGCAATCTTCGGTGGAGGCCAAGCAGTCGTCGGTGGTGGCCAAGCAGTCGTCGGTGGTGGCCAAGCAGTCATCGGTGGTGGCCAAGCAGTCGTCGGTGGAGGCCAAGCAGTCGTCGGTGGTGGCCAAGCAGTCGTCGGTGGTGGCCAAGCAGTCGTCGGTGGTGGCCAAGCAGTCGTCGGTGGTGGCCAAACAGTCTTGGGTGGTGGCCAAGCAGTCGTCGGTGGTGGCCAAACAGTCGTCGGTGGTGGCCAAGCAGTCGTCGGTGGTGGCCAAGCAGTCGTCGGTGGAGGCCAAGCAGTCGTCGGTGGTGGCCAAACAGTCGTCGGTGGTGGCCACGCAGTCGTCGGTGGTGGCCAAGCAGTCGTCGGTGGTGGCCAAGCAGTCGTCGGTGGTGGCCAAGCCGGCGTCGGTGGTGGCCAAGCAGTCGTCGGTGGTGGCCAAGCAGTCGTCGGTGGTGGCCAAGCAGTCATCGGTGGAGGCCAAGCAGTCGTCGGTGGTGGCCAAGCAGTCGTCGGTGGTGGCCAAGCAGTCGTCGGTGGTGGCCAAACAGTCTTGGGTATGTGGCCAAGCCGGCGTCGGTGGTGGCCAAGCAGTCGTCGGTGGTGGCCAAACAGTCGTCGGTGGTTGCCACGCAGTCGTCGGTGGAGGCCAAGCAGTCGCCGGTGGTGGCCAAGCAGTCGTCGGTGGTGGCCAAGCAGTCGTCGGTGGTGGCCAAACAGTCTTGGGTATGTGGCCAAGCAGTCGTCGGTGGTGGCCAAGCAGTCGTCGGTGGAGGCCAAGCAGTCGTCGGTGGTGGCCAAACAGTCGTCGGTGGTGACCACGCAGTCGTCGGTGGTGGAAAAGCAGTCGTCGGTGGAGGCCAAGCAGTCGTCGGTGGTGGCCAAACAGTCGTCGGTGGTGGCCAAACAGTCGTCGGTGGTGGCCACGCAGTCGTCGGTGGTGGCCAAACAGTCGTCGGTGGAGGCCAAGCAGTCGTCGGTGGTGGTCAAACAGTCTTGGGTGGTGACCAAGCAGTCGTCGGTGGTGGCCAAGCAGTCGTCGGTGGTGGCCAAGCAGTCGTCGGTGGTTGCCAAGCAGTCGTCGGTGGTGGCCAAGCAGGCGTCGGTGGTGGCCAAGCAGTCGTCAGTGGTGGCCAAGCAGGCGTCGGTGGTGGCCAAGCAGGCGTCGGTGGTGGCCAAACAGTCGTCGGTGGTGGCCAAGCAGTCGTCGGTGGTGGCCAAGCAGTCGTCGGTGGTGGCCAAGCAGTCGTCGGTGGTGGCCAAGCCGGCGTCGGTGGTGGCCAAGCAGTCGTCGGTGGTGGCCAAGCAGGCGTCGGTGGTGGCCAAGCAGTCGTCGGTGGTGGCCAAGCAGTCTTCGGTGGTGGCCAAGCAGTCGTCGGTGGTAACCAAGCAGTCGTCGGTGGTGGCCAAGCAGTCGTCGGTGGTGGCCAAGCAGTCGTCGGTGGTGGCCAAGCAGTCTTCGTTAGTGGCTAAGCAATCTTCGGTGTTGGCCAAGCAGTCTTCAGTGGTGGCCAAGCAGTCTTCGGTGGTGGCCAAGC
Source organism: Procambarus clarkii (assembly GCF_040958095.1). NCBI lineage: Eukaryota > Metazoa > Arthropoda > Malacostraca > Decapoda > Cambaridae > Procambarus > Procambarus clarkii. The sequence goes on along the minus strand of NC_091180.1, from coordinate 4,805,723 downwards.
AGTCTTCGGTGGTGCCCAAGCAGTCTTCGGTGGTGGCCAAGCAGTCTTCAGTGGTGGCCAAGCAGTCTTCGGTGGTGGCCAAGCAGTCTTCTGTGGTGGCCAAGCAGTCGTCGGTGGTGGCCAAGCAGTCTTCGGTGGTGGCCAAGCAGTCTTCGGTGGTGGCCAAGCAGTCATCGGTGGTGGCCAAACAGTCTTGGGTGATGGCCAAGCAGTCTTCAGTGGTGGCCAAGCAGTCTTCGGTGGTGGCCAAGCAGTCTTCGGTGGTGGCCAAGCAGTCTTCGGTGGTGGCCAAGCAGTCTTCGGTGGTGGCCAAGCAGTCTTCGGTTGGTGGCCAAGCAGTCGTCGGTGGTGGCCAAGCAGTCGTCGGTGGTGGCCAAGCAGTCGTCGGTGGTGGCCAAGCAGTCGTCGGTGGTGGCCAAGCAGTTTTTTTTTTTTTTTTTTTTTTTTTTTTTTTTTTTTTCTACCACAGACGTGGCCACACATTTACAATGCTAACCAGAATATATACATTTTCTTCTGTCCTCCATGGACAGGGTTAGAGAAGTGTTAAACATATAGTTCAAGGGTTTATTGAACACTCAACCACAGAAGGTGATTCGGTGCTTTTAAAATGCTAAGCTAACCTACATACGTAAATACAAAGATACACAGATTTACGTACGCCCTACATAAAGTATTAGATGTGTCTTTTACATAGTGTCATTAATGTACATTCACAAAGGTGAAATGTAATTCTGATCAGCTTCCATATTTGCTTTATACCCATACATATACATACACACACACACATACACATACATATATACACACATACATGCATTCACATACATGTCAAGCAGTCGTCGGTGGTGGCCAAGCAGTCGTCGGTGGTGGCCAAGCAGGCGGCGGTGGTGGCCAAGCAGGCGGCGGTGGTGGCCAAGCAGTCGTCGGTGGTGGCCAAGCAGTCGTCGGTGGCACAAGAGGCGGCACAAGCGGCGACACAAGAGGCAACACAAGAGGCGGCACAAGAGGCGGCACAAGCGGCGGCACAAGAGGCAGCACAAGAGGCGGCACAAGAGGCGGCACAAGAGGCGCCAGAAGAGGCGGTACAAGAGGCGGCAGAAGAGGCGGCAGAAGAGGCGGCAGAAGAGGCGGTACAAGAGGCGGCACAAGAGGCGGCAGAAGAGGCGGCAGAAGAGGCGGTACAAGAGGCGGCACAAGAGGCGGCACAAGAGGCGGCAGAAGAGGCGGTACAAGAGGCGGCACAAGAGGCGGTACAAGAGGCGGCACAAGAGGCGGCACAAGAGGCTGCACAAGAGGCGGTACAAGAGGCGGGACAAGAGGCGGGACAAGAGGCGGCAAAAGAGGCGGCACAAGAGGCGGCACAAGAGGCGGCACAAGAGACGGTACAAGAGGCGGTACAAGAGGCGGTACAAGAGGCGGTACAAGAGGCAGCACAAGAGGCGGAACAAGAGGCGGCACAAGAGGCGGTACAAGAGGCGGCACAAGAGGCGGCACAAGAGGCGGCAAAAGAGGCGGTAAAAGAGGCGGCACAAGAGGCGGTACAAGAGGCAGCACAAGAGGCGGTACAAGAGGCTGTACAGGAGGCGGTACAAGAGGCGGTACAAGAGGCGGTACAAGAGGCGGCACAAGAGGCGGTACAAGAGGCGGCACAAGAGGCGGCACAAGAGGCGGCAAAAGAGGCGGTACAAGAGGCGGCACAAGAGGCGGTACAAAAGGCAGCACAAGAGGCGGTACAAGAGGCTGTACAAGAGGCGGTACAAGAGGCGGTACAAGAGGCGGCACAAGAGGCGGTACAAGAGGCGGCACAAGAGGCGGCACAAGAGGCAGCACAAGAGGCGGTACAAGAGGCGGTACAAGAGGCAGCACAAGAGGCAGCACAAGAGGCAGCACAAGAGGCAGCACAAGAGGCAGCACAAGAGGCGGCACAAGAGGCAGCACAAGAGGCGGCACAAGAGGCGGCACAAGAGGCGGCACAAGAGGCGGTACAAGAGGCGGTAGAAGAGGCGGTACAAGAGGCGGCACAAGAGGCGGCACAAGAGGCGGTACAAGAGGCGGTACAAGAGGCAGCACAAGAGGCAGCACAAGAGGCAGCACAAGAGGCAGCACAAGAGGCGGCACAAGAGGCGGCACAAGAGGCGGTACAAGAGGCGGTAGAAGAGGCGGTACAAGAGGCGGTACAAGAGGCGGTGCAAGAGGCGGCACAAGAGGCGGCACAAGAGGCGGCACAAGAGGCGGTACAAGAGGCGGTAGAAGAGGCGGTACAAGAGGCGGTGCAAGAGGCGGTACAAGAGGCGGCACAAGAGGCGGCACAAGAGGCGGCACAAGAGGCGGCACAAGAGGCGGTACAAGAGGCGGTACAAGAGGCAGCACAAGAGGCGGTACAAGAGGCGGCACAAGAGGCAGCACAAGAGGCGGCACAAGAGGCGGTACAAGAGGCGGCACAAGAGGCAGCACAAGAGGCGGTACAAGAGGCGGTACAAGAGGCGGTACAAGAGGCAGCACAAGAGGCAGCACAAGAGGCAGCACAAGAGGCAGCACAAGAGGCAGCACAAGAGGCGGCACAAGAGGCGGCACAAGAGGCGGCACAAGAGGCGGCACAAGAGGCGGTACAAGAGGCGGTACAAGAGGCGGCACAAGAGGCGGCACAAGAGGCGGTACAAGAGGCGGTACAAGAGGCGGCACAAGAGGCGGTACAAGAGGCGGCACAAGAGGCGGCACAAGAGGCGGCACAAGAGGCGGCACAAGAGGCAGCACAAGAGGCAGCACAAGAGGCAGCACAAGAGGCGGTACAAGAGGCGGCACAAGAGGCGGCACAAGAGGCGGCACAAGAGGCGGCACAAGAGGCAGCACAAGAGGCGGTACAAGAGGCGGCACAATAGGCGGTACAAGAGGCGGTACAAAAGGCGGTACAAGAGGCGGTACAAGAGGCGGTACTAGAGGCGGTACAAGAGGCGGTACAAGAGGAGGTACAAGAGGCGGTACAAGAGGCGGTACAAGAGGCGGCACAAGAGGCGGCACAAGAGGCAGCACAAGAGGCAGCACAAGAGTCAGCACAAGAGGCGGTACAAGAGGCGGTACAAGAGGCGGTACAAGAGGCGGTACAAGAGGCGGTACAAGAGGCGGTACAAGAGCGTCACAAGAGGCGGCACAAGAGGCGGCACAAGAGCGTCACAAGAGGCGGCACAAGAGGCAGCACAAGAGGCAGCACAAGAGGCGGCACAAGAGGCGGTACAAGAGGCGGCACAAGAGGCAGCACAAGAGCGTCACAAGAGGCGGCACAAGAGGCGGTACAAGAGGCGGCACAAGAGGCGGTACAAGAGGCGGCACAAGAGGCGGTACAAGAGGCAGCACAAGAGGCAGCACAAGAGGCAGCACAAGAGGCGGTACAAGAGGCGGCACAAGAGGCAGCACCAGAGGCGGTACAAGAGGCGGCACAAAAGGCGGCACAAGAGGCAGCACAAGAGGCAGCACAAGAGGCAGCACAAGATTCAGCACAAGAGGCGGTACAAGAGGCGGCACAAGAGGCGGTACAAGAGGCGGTAGAAGAGGCGGTACAAGAGGCGGTAGAAGTGGCGGTACAAGAGGCGGTACAAGAGGTGGTATAAGAGGCAGCACAAGAGGCGGTACAAGAGGCGGTACAAGAGGCGACACAAGAGGCGGCACAAGAGGCAGCACAAGAGGCAGCACAAGAGGCAGCACAAGAGGCGGTACAAGAGGCGGTACAAGAGGCGGCACAAGAGCGTCACAAGAGGCGGCACAAGAGTCGGCACAAGCGCGTCACAAGAGGCGGCACAAGAGGCAGCACAAGAGGCAGCACAAGAGGCGGCACAAGAGGCGGTACAAGAGGCGGCACAAGAGGCAGCACAAGAGCGTCACAAGAGGCGGCACAAGAGGCAGCACAAGAGGCGGCACAAGAGGCGGCACAAGAGGCGGTACAAGAGGCGGCACAAGAGGCGGTACAAGAGGCGGCACAAGAGGCGGCACAAGAGGCGGCACAAGAGGCGGTACAAGAGGCGGCACAAGAGGCGGCACAGGAAACGGCACAAGAGGCGGCACAAGAGGCGGCACAAGAGGCGGCACAAGAGGCGGCACAAGAGGCAGTATAAGAGGCGGCACAAGAGGCGGCACAAGAGGCGGCATAAGAGGCGGCACAAGAGGCGGCAAAAGAGGCGGCACAAGAGGCGGCACAAGAGGCAGCATAAGAGGCGGCACAAGAGGCGGCACAAGAGGCGGCACAAGAGGCGGCACAATAGGCGGCACAAGTGGCGGCACAAGAGGCGGCATAAGAGTTGGCACTAGAGGCGGCGCAAGAGGCGGCACAAGAGGCGGCAAAAGAGGCGGCACAAGAGGCAGCACAAGAGGCAGCACAAGTGGCAGCACAAGAGGCAGCACAAGAGGCGGCACAAGAGGCGGTAGAAGAGGCGGCACAAGAGGCGGCACAAAAGGCGGCACAAGAGGCGGCACAAGAGGCGGCACAAGAGGCAGCACAAGAGGCAGCACAAGAGGCAGCACAAGAGGCAGCACAAGTGGCAGCACAAGAGGCAGCACAAGAGGCGGCACAAGAGGCGGTAGAAGAGGCGGCACAAGAGGCGGCACAAGAGGCGGCACAAGAGGCGGCACAAGAGGCGGCACAAGAGGCGGCACAAGGGGCGGCACAATGGGCGGCACAAGAGGCGGCACAAGAGGCGGCACAAGAGGCGGCACAAGGGGCGGCACAAGAGGCGGCACAAGAGGCGGCACAAGAGGCGGCATAAGAGGCGGCACAAGAGGCGGCACAAGAGGCGGCATAAGAGGCGGCACAAGGGGCGGCACATGAGGCGGCACAAGAGGCGGCATAAGAGGCGGCACAAGAGGCGGCACAAGAGGCGACACAAGAGGCGGCTCAAGAGGCCGCATAAGAGGCGGCACAAGGGGCGGCACAAGAGGCAGCACAAGAGGCAGCACAAGTGGCAGCACAAGAGGCAGCACAAGAGGCGGCACAAGAGGCGGTACAAGAGGCGGCACAAGAGGCGGCACAAGAGGCAGCACAAGTGGCAGCACAAGTGGCAGCACAAGAGGCAGCACAAGAGGCGGCACAAGAGGCGGTAGAAGAGGCGGCACAAGAGGCGGCACAAGGGGCGGCACAAGGGGCGGCACAAGAGGCGGCATAAGAGGCGGCACAAGAGGCGGCACAAGAGACGGCACAAGGGGCGGCACAAGAGGCGGCACAAGAGGCGGCACAAGAGGCGGCATAAGAGGCGGCACAAGGGGCGGCACAAGAGGCGGCACAAGAGGCGGTAGAAGAGGCGGCACAAGAGGCGGCACAAGAGGCGGCACAAGAGGTGGCACAAGAGGCAGCACAAGAGGCGGCACAAGAGGCGGCACAAGAGGCGGCACAAGAGGCGGCACAAGAGGCGGCACAAGGGGCGGTACAAGAGGCGGCACAAGAGGCGTGGTAAAATCCATTAATATCAGCAGCAGTAAGCAGGTAAAACCGCGTTTAATTAAGGGATACCCAGGTGGCCCTATTAATTTCCGGGTGATATCAGGTGATGCATCGCTCGTATATATATACGCGGTTGTGGCCGCTACGGGCGCTATACACGCTATACAGGCCTCAGGTGGCAGGTTAACCGGGAGGGGGTGCATGTGAGGGGAGGGGAAGGAAGGGGAGGGGAAGGAAGGGGAGGAGAAGGAAGGGGAGGAGAAGGAAGGGGAGGGAAGGAAGGGGAGGAGAAGGAAGGGGAGGAGAAGGAAGGAGAGGGGAAGGAAGGGGAGGGGAAGGAAGGGGAGGAGAAGGAAGGGGAGGAGAAGGAAGGAGAGGGGAAGGAAGGGGAGGGAAGGAAGGGGAGGAGAAGGAAGGAGAGGGGAAGGAAGGGGAGGGGAAGGAAGGGCATCATGCACCAACGTGAGAAGGTAAAGAACACTTTAAGGAGAGATGTTAGGGAGAAAAGGTAGGCACTTGTAAGTGGTAACTCGGCCCAAGAAGAAAGTTTTAACATTTGTACATAAGCACATTGATCCAAACTAGCACATACAAACACGCACACAAAACTGTGTGTGTGTGTGTGTGTGTACTGACCTAATTGTGCTTGCGGGGGTTGAGCTCTGGCGCTTTAGTACCACCTCTCAACTGTCAATCAACTGGTGTACAGATTCCTGTGTCTACTGGGCTCTATCATATCTACATTTGAAACTGTGTATGGAATCAGCCTCCACCACATCACTGCCTAAAGAATTCCATTTTATTAACTACTCTGACACTGAAAAAATTCTTTCTAACGTCTCTGTGGCTCATCTGGGTACTAAGTTTCCACCTGTGTCCCCTTGTTCGTGATCCCCCCGTGCTGAAGAGTTTGTCTTTGTCCACCCTGTCAATTCCCCTGAGAATTTTGTAGGTGGTTATCATGTCTCCCTTTACTCTTCTGTTTTCCAGGGATGTGAGGTTCAGCTCCTTTAGCCTTTCCTCGTAGCTCATTCCTCTCAGTTCTGGGACGAGCCTGGTGGCATACCGCTGAATCTTCTCTAGCTTTGTCTGGTGTTTAACTAGGTATGGATTCCAGGCTGGAGCTGCATACTCCAGGATTGGTCTTACATAAGTGGTATACAGGATTCTGAAAGAATCCTTACATAAGTTTCTAAAGGCAGTTCTTATATTGGCCAGTCTAGCATATGCCGCTGATCATATTCTTTTGATGTAGGCCTCTGGGGACAGGTTCGGTGTGATATCAACCCCCAAATCTTTCTCTCTATTTGACTCTTGCAGGATTTCACCTCCCAGATGATACCTTGTGTTCAGCCTCCTGCTCCCTTCGCCTAATTTCATCACCTTACACTTTCCTGAGTTGAACTTTAGCAGCCATTTACTAGACCATTCCTCCAGTTTATCCAGGTCATCCTGTAGTCTCTGTCAATCTTCATCCGTCTTGATTCTTATCATATTTTTTGCATCATCAGCAATCATTGAGAGGAATGAGTCTATATCCTCCGGAAGATCGTTTACATATATTAAAAACTGGATGGGTCCAAAAACTGAGCCCTGTGGGACTCCGCTGGTGACATCTCGCCACTATGATGTCTCCCCCCTCACCGTTACTCGCTGTTTCCTGTTGCTTAAGTACCCCCTTGTCCACGGGAGCACCTTCCCTTTTACTCCTGCCTGTTGCTCCAACTTTTTTAACAGCCTATTATGGGGGTACTGTGTCAAAGGCTTTTTAACAGTCCAGGAAAATGCAGTCGGCCCACCCTTCTCTTTCCTGCCTAATTTTTGTTGCCTGGTCATAAAATTCTATTAAACCTGTGAGGCACGATTTACCATCCCTGAACCCATGTTGGTGGTGCGTTACATAGTTATTTCCCTCTAGATGCTCTACGAGCCTTTTCCTCACAATCTTCTCCATCACTTTATATGGTATACAAGTTAAGGAAACTGGCCTGTAGTTCAGTGCCTCTTGCCTGTCACCCTTCTTGTATATTGGGACCACGTTAACTGTCTTCCAACTTTCTGGTAAGTCTCCTGTTTCCAGTGACCTGTTATACACCATAGAGAGTGGCACACTTAGTGCTTCTGCACCTTCCTTTAGTATCCATGGTGAGATTCTGTCAGGCCCAACAGCCTTTGTCACATCCAGCTCCAGCAGACACCTTTTGACCTCATCACTGGTGAGGTCAAATTCCTCCAAGGTTGCTTGGTTTGCCGCCTCCTCACTTAGTGCAGGGGCTTCTCCTTGTTGTATTGTGAAGACGTCCTGGAATATCTTGTTGAGTTCTTCACACACTTCCTTGTCTTTCATCTGTGTATCTGTTCTCCCCTTTTGGCAGCTTCATCACTTGTTCCTTCACTGCTGTTTTTCTCTTGATGTGGCTGTGGAGCAGCTTTGGTTGGGTCTTGGCTTTACTCGCGATGTCATTTTCAAACTGTCTCTCTGCTTCCCTCCTCACTCTGAGGTACTCATTTCTGGCTCTCTGGTGTTCTGTTATTTCTGTAGTTTCTCCATGTTCTTTTACTCAGTTGTTTCACTACCTTGCATTCCTGGTTGAACAATGGGTTTTTCTGTTGTTTTTCGTTTTTCTCCTTTTGGACGGGGATAAACCTGTCTGCAGCTTCCTGGCACTTCTGGGTGACAAAATTCATCATCTCCTGCACATTCTTGTCTCTAAGTTCTGTTTCCCATGGTATTCCCCTGAGGAAGCTCCTTATCTCGTCATATTTTCCTCTTCGGTAATTCAGTCTTTTTCCCTCCGATCCCATCCTTGGATAGGTTATCCCTACCTCCACCAAGTACTCAAAGGTCAGTACACTGTGGTCACTCATTTTTATGGGGGCTCCAATTTTAACTTCCCTTATTTTTGACTCATTCAGGGTGAATATCAATTCGAGTCTAGCTGGTTCATCATTGCCTCTCACTCTTGTGGGTTCCTTGACATGCTGGCTCAGAAAATTCCTTGTTGCCACTTCCAAGAGTTTAGCTCTCCACGTATCTGCACCTCCATGTGGGTCCCCATTCTCCCAGTCTATCTTTCCATGGTTGAAATCGCCCATGATTAAGAGTCTGGAGCCATTCCTGCAGGCAACTGAAGCCGCTCTCTCTATTATATTAATGGTTGCCATGTTGTTCCTATCAAACTCCTGTCTAGGTCTTCTGTCATTTAGGGGAGTGTGTGTGTGTGTGTGTGTGTGTGTGTACTCACCTAGTTGTGCTTGCGGGGGTTGAGCTCTGGCTCTTTGGTCCCGCCTCTCAACCGTCAATCAACAGGTGTACAGATTCCTGAGCCTATTGGGCTCTATCATATCTACACTTGAAACTGTGTATGGAGCCAGCCTCCACCACATCACTTCCTAATGCATTCCATTTGTCAACCACTCTGACACTAAAAAAATTCTTTCTAATATCTCTGTGGCTCATTTGGGCGCTCAGTTTCCATCTGTGTCCCCTAGTGCGTGTGCTCCTTGTTGTGTTAAATAGCCTGTCTTTATCTACCCTATCAGTTCCCTTGAGAATCTTGAATGTGGTGATCATGTACCCCCTAACTCTTCTGTCTTCCAGTGAAGTGAGGTTTAATTC
>NC_091180.1:4771676-4794176 GCF_040958095.1 Procambarus clarkii | reverse complement strand
TCCTTTCGTACCTCTATCCTTTCGTACCTCTATCCCTTTGTACCTCTATCCCTTTGTACCTCTATCCCTCTGTACCTCTATCCTTTCATACCTCAATCCCTTTGTACCTCTATCCCTTCGTACCTATATCCCTTCGTGTCTCTATCCCTTCGTACCTATATCCCTTCGTGTCTCTATCCCTTCGCACCTTATATATTGTGGTCATGTCTTCTCTGGTCCACGCTCCTCCAGTGTAGTAAACTCAGGTCCCATAATAAAAAAAAATCATACATGGTATCTTTTATTTTTCCTCAGATTTGCTTATATAATTTACAGTCATTCGACGTGTGATTAAGATTAACCAAACTGTAGTTAAAATATTCCTGCCTGAGCTTACACACGTGGGGGGTATAGAGCCATAGTCTGTATATCCTGCTTGGTGGACTAAGACATTCGGGAAGAATATATGACGCAGTGACAGTAAGATTATAGTTATTAAGACTGAGCAAGATTACAGACCTTCCTTGTAAGACGAGCGTCCCTCAAGGTGTCAGGTTACCCCCCAGGTATGAAGGGCTGCGTGTCCACCACAGCTTATGTCTCGACAATCACTGAAATCCGACCCCCCGGCGCTGTGTATGAGTAACTACAGCAACGTCTGTAACCGCATACTACAGGAAGGTAGGGAAGAGGGGGGGGGGATAATATGGTGAAGAAGGATGTTCCACCAGTCTATCCTCACAATTATTGTCTATCCTCAGGGCTTATCCTCAGAGCCTATCCTCAGAGCTTATCCTCAGAGCCTATCCTCACAGCCTATCCTCATAGCCTATCCTCATAGCCTATCCTCATAGCCTATCCTCATGGCCTATCCTCACAGCCTATCCTCATAGCCTATCCTCACAGCCTATTCTCATAGCCTATCCTCACAGCCTATCCTCCCAATTAACTCTTTTTCACGCTATCGAATATTACGCAAAATATTCCAATTATTTAGTGAAATCAATATCACCTAAATATTGACGAGACCATTTACTAGGTGCGAGGTCAAATCATAAATGTTTTTTGATAGGCAGAAATCACTTCCAATTGGACGCCTGTCATAGAGGTTAGATCGAGTTGGGACGGAGGAAACAACGGTGAAGAGAGGAAGGGAATGAGGTGTGTGTGTGTAATGAGTGGAGTGGTGACTAAGTATGGTCACCAAGTGGCATGATGATGTGCGGGGGAAGGGAGAGATAGATTGCAATATTTGAGAAGAGAATGAGAGTGGTTGTGTTGGTGCCGGAGCTGATCTTGCCCCTGTGAGCAGGGGTACTGATACGTAACTGTTTGGAGGAGTGTGAGGGGTCTTGGTAAGGAGAAAGAGAGAGAGAGAGAGAGAAAGAGAGAGAGAGAGAGAGAGAGAGAGAGAGAGAGAGAGAGAGAGAGAGAGAGAGATAGAGAGAGAGAGAGAGAGAGAGAGAGAGAGAGAGAGAGAGAGAGAGAAATAAAGATACCTTTTGTTATATCACAGCTATGTAACACAATAATTAAATTTCCTGGAAAATTGGAGCATATCTATGTAGAAACTGAAAGCAGATGCTTGGGCTCTATATGAAAAATTATATATATATATATATATATATATATATATATATATATATATATATATATATATATATATATATATATATATATATATATATATATATATATATATATGGTGGTGGTGGAGTGGTAGGAGAAGATAATATTAGTGTTCAGTGAGAAACCACAAGGTCTTCTCTGAATACTTTTTATTTTCTTCTCCGAGGCTATGGGTCCCCACATTGGCACCAGAGGTGGTACCCTCACAAACTTTTATATATATATATATATATATATATATATATATATATATATATATATATATATATATATATATACATATATATATATATATATATATATATACATATATACATATATATATATATATATATATATATATATATATATATATATATATATATATATATATATATATATATACATATATACATATATATATATATATATATATATATATATATATATATATATATATATATATATATATATATATATATATTCACACATGTGTGTGTGTGTGTGTGTGTGTATACATTTTTTACAATGTTCTCATGTTCTCATATCTGTAAAAAAATCAAATATATTACACTGATTAAAAAATATATATATATATATATATATATATATATATATATATATATATATATATATATATATATTTAAATAAATATATATATATATATATATATATATATATATATATATATATATATATATATATATATATATATATATATATATATATATATATATAGCTTTATTGTGCATTTGATGGTTACAAGATATACATGGGTTGTATATATATATATATTATTAAATATGACCGAAAAAGTAAGATTAATAATTCTAACACGAATTTTCTCAATCTTTCGTACATTTCGTTTCACTGCTGGAAGTAAATAAAAAATCAATTATATTAGTGTTCAGTGAGAAACCACAAGGTCTTCTCTGAATACTTTTTTGATGTCAGACATCTGCAGGAGCTGAAGGAGGCATTTGAGCAAAGTTCCGTGCTGCGTTTCACTTACGATATGGAAAAGGATGGGAAGCTGCCCTTTCTAGATGTAACAGTCATGGAAATTGGCGGAGGTTTCCACACTGCAGTCTACACTAAAGAAACAAACATAGGAATGTGCCTAAATGCCAACAGCGACTGCCCAGACAGGTACAAGAGGAGTGTTGTTAACGCATATGTCGACCGTGCTCTCAGCCACAGCTCAGAATGGAAGCAAGTCGACGAAGAACTCTGTAGGGTAAGGCAGGTCCCAGTCAATAACGGCTTCTCCAATGGTTTCGTCGAAGACATCATAAGAAGGAAAGTGAAAAGCCATGCAACCTCTGAAGAGACAACTTACACAACACCTATACCCCCTATTAGACTATTTTACAGGAACTTCTTTTCCACAGCTCATAAAACGGAGGAAAGGGTCCTGAAAGATATTGTTAATAGAAACGTTATCCCTACAGACAAAAATCAGAGGATACAACTGACGATTTACTATAAAACCAGAAAAACGGCCAGCCTACTCATGAGAAACTCTCCAGACACAAAACAGAACGCTTTAAAAGAGACTAACGTCGTCTATGCCTTCAAATGCCCTCTTGGGGACTGTAAGCTCCAAAAAACCCAGTATATAGGCAAGACAACAACATCTCTTTCTAGGCGTTTAACGATGCATAAGCAACAGGGCTCCATTAAGGAACATATAATCTCTTCCCACAACCAAACCATCGCCAGAGAAATCCTAGTAAACAACACAGAAATCATCGATAGATACAGCGATAGCAGGCGGCTTGACGTTTGCGAGGCACTACACATCAAGAAGTCAACACCAGCAATCAACAGCCAATTATTGCACAACTATATTCTACCCACCTCAAGACTCCGCTCCAATATAGAAGCATCAAGAAATATGAACCAATAGGCTTTCTACAAACACTTCTATTCAATATCCATTGTTTCGTGTTCTGTCTTGTGTTGATGAAATTAATACCCTATTAATACCACATCTTGTTCTGTCTTGTGTTAGTGCCACATCACCCCTTCCACCTCACTCAAATGTAGATATAAAATCGGAGATGCGTAAGTTCTATTCAGTTGTGTATTTGTAAACTAAAGTCTTTGAAAATGTAATAAGGTTTACGAAACGCGCTCGTGTCGCGTCAGACTAGATATAAAAATGAATTTTGGAGAATTGATTTTTGATTTACCTCCAGCAGTGAAACGAAATGTACGAAAGATTAAGAAAATTCGTGTTAGAATTATTAATCTTACTTTTTCGGTCATATTTAATAATATATGTCTACAGGAAAGACTGCTACCAAAATATTCTAATATATATATATATATATATATATATATATATATATATATATATATATATATATATATATATATATATATATATATATATATATATATGTCGTACCTAGTAGCCAGAACGCACTTTTCAGCCTAGTATGCAAGGCCCGATTTGCCTAATAAGCCAAGTTTTCATGAATTAATTGTTTTTCAACTACCTAACCTAACCTAACCTAACTTTTTCGGCTTCCTAACCTAACCTAACCTATAAAGATAGGTTAGGTTAGATAGAGTTGGTTAGGGTCGGTCATATATCTACGTTAATTTTAACTCTAATAAAAAAAATTGACCTCATACATAATGAAATGGGTAGCTTTATCATTTCATAAGAAAAAAAATAGAGAAAATATATTAATGCAGGAAAACTTGGCTTATTAGGCAAATCGGGCCTTGCATAGCAGGCCGAGTACGACGTTCTGGCTACCAGGTACAACATATATATATATATGTCGTACCTAATAGCCAGAACGCACTTCTCAGCCTACTTTGCAAGGCCCGATTTGCCTAATAAGCCAAGTTTTCATGAATTAATGTTTTTTCGACTACCTAACCTACCTAACCTAACCTAACCTACCTTTTTCGGCTACCTAACCTAACCTAACCTATAAAGATAGGTTAGGTTAGGTTAGGTAGGGTTGGTTAGGTTCGGTCATATATCTACGTTAATTTTAACTCCAATAAAAAAAAATTGACCTCATACATATTGAAATGGGTAGCTTTATCAATTCATAAGAAAAAAATTAGAGAAAATATATTATTTCAGGAAAACTTGGCTTATTAGGCAAATTAGGCCTTGAATAGTAGGCCAAAAAGGGCGTTCTGGCTACTAGGTACGACATATATATATATATATATATATATATATATATATATATATATATATATATATATATATATATATATATATATATATATATGTGTGTATATATATATATATATATATATATATATATATATATATGTGTATATATATATATATATATATATATATATATATATATATATATATATATATATATATATATATATATATATATATATATATATATATATATATATATATATATATATATAAATATATATATATTATATATATATAGGGTACCACCTCTGGTGCAATTGCAGGGACCCAAATCCTCGAATAAGAAAACAATGAGCTTTCAGAGAAGATTAAATTTTTAAATTTTGCCCCGAGGGGCGAGTTTATTGGGCAGCGCCACTCATCTTGTGAGTGAACATACCGCCATAGCAGAATGTACAACACTCCCCAATAGGAAGAAAACCCGCTGGGTTGTTCATCCGGTCACTTGTACCCAGACACAGCTGGGACTTGCTTAACTGTCTCAAGTGAACAGCTCCTCAAACAAGAAGATTAACATTTATCAACCCTTAAAAGCTTACGTTATCTTGCGGGTGCAAAATGGGGAAATCTTTTAAGAACAGTATCAATATTTGACAAATAGTGTTTTCCTAACTCAAACAATGTGGGGTTTATTTTTCTACAGTTATTCCTAATGTCTCTCAGGTGTTCACATTCACGTAGATAGTGGTCAAGGCGGTGTCCATCACTCTCACCACAGATTCTGCAACTTCGCTGATCAACTGTTGTTTCCATTCCAAATCTCCATGGATATTTGTATCCAAGACGGATTCTCGCTGTTACAGATTCTCTCCCTCGTCGTCCTTCTCTTCGGCCATACTGATTGGGATTGCCAGCTGCAACCATGTTGTACCATCGTACAGATTCACTGGTTTGTGCTTCTATCCTCCTTTCCTCAGTTACCTTGTCACGGTGATGTTGCCTGATAATACCTCTAATTTGTAGTTGAGTCTTGGGTATGAAGTATTCAATATGGTCTCCTTCAGCGCCTTCAGCAGCCAGCACATCTGCTCGTTCATTTCCACATATTCCAACATGGGAGGGGATCCACAGAAACTTGATGACTCTTCCCTGATTGGTAAGTACTCTCACAGCTCTCTTGATTTCAGCGACTATTGCAAGATTTTCTGCCTGATTTTTACTTAGGCTTTGCAGTGCTGCTTTTGAATCGGTGCAAATCACTGCACCATTAGTGTTCCGTTCAAGAAACCTTAACGCCATAACAATGGCAGTTAGCTCTGCTTGCGTTGAAGAGGCATAGTTCTCAATACGTGCTTTTTCTTCATTTCTGCGTTGGAAGGTATTATCCTTGATTACCGTATATGCTGCACCAGCCCTGCCATTGATAGGATTAGATGACCCGTCAGTGTAGATTTGATCTAGTTCATCTCCGGCTTCTTTATAAATGTCCTCGAGATACTTGTGCCTCATTTCTTGTGGTATCATGTTGGATTTTTTCATTGCCATTTCATTGATGATGATCTTGCATGAGTCATCCTCCCAGGGAGGTAACCTCTCTACAGGCAGGAGCTCACGGGCTTGCTCAAGCAGGTGAAGCTCTTCAAGGTAGCAGACTGCTCTGTGATGCCATTTTTTGCTTCTCCTGTTTCCCCCTGAAAGTAGCACAGAGCTCAGTTTTTTCTTGGCAATATCATTGTAATGGGGATCTCTGGCTATCCTAATTGCAAGCTTAGCATTCAGCTCCTGAATTCTGCTTTTAATACTGGGAAGGGACAACTCCTCTCGTAGATTAGACGTATTGGCAGTTCTTGCGACTCCAAGAATGATTGTCATGGCTTCATTTTGAATGCTTTCAAGCCTTTTCATATCGCTTTGGGAGTAGGTGCACAGTACTGGTGCGGCATAGTCTATGACGGAGCGCACATAGGCTGTGTACATCATTTTGAGCACGGCAATAGAGGCTCCATGTCCATTCCAGGTCATAGCTTTCAGTGCCCTGAGTCGACTTTTGCATGACATACTGACATACATACATACGTATGTCATACATGACATGCATGACATACGACATACTCAATGCACTGTGTGAAGTGTCTGGGAATCCACTACTCCACCTGTTTAACAAGTCATTCCTAAGTGGAGTGTTGCCCACACAATGGAAACACGCAATAATTATTCCCATACCGAAGCCTAATGACCCTGGTAATTACAGACCTATCAGCCTCGTGTCATGCACTTGCAAGATGCTTGAAAGGATCATCCTAAACCGACTGTTGCACAAAATAGGCAGGTTAGGGGAGGGGGTCAATGGATTTGTTAAAGGACGGAGCACAGCAAATTTGTTAAAGGACGGAGCACAGCAAATTGTATAGTTAATTACTTGGCTAATGACACGGCTAGGTACTCTGTATTTGTTGACATCAAAGGAGCCTTCGACAAAGCACAGGGGATTGCGATCCTGGACGAGCTTGCATGCATGGGTGTCAAGGGGAGACTCATGAAATGGGTTGAAGACTACCTCACAGGAAGGAAAGCCAAGGTTTGCTTCAATGGAGCAGTCTCCAGAACAATGAATATGGAACTCGGAACCCCCCAAGGCGGAGTCTTAAGCCCTACACTATTCAATGTACTTATGAACGCCATTGCAAATATTGATTTTCCGGAAGGAACACAACAAGTGGGATATGCAGATGATGTCCTAATACAAGCTCCCACCTTGGGAAAAATTGAACAGTCCATTGAACTCCTCGGAAGGAAATGTATTGAGCTCGGTTTCACTCTCTCCACAAACAAGACGAAGGCATACTCCCATCACAAGCGGAGAGCAAATGAAGAACTGCAAATTAATGGTGTAACACTTGAATGGGTTGACCACTATCGGTACCTTGGCGTCACTGTCGGCTCTAACAAGGGAAAGAAAGAGGAGCTCAATCAACTCATAGGAACATTCAGAGAAGATCTTGTAGATTCTCACTGAACACTTTAATCTTTTTTTCTCCTACCACCCCTATTATTTTTTTTTGTATGCCTTGTTTTGCTTTATTTTATTTTATTTTATTGAAATGCTACAGTTTACAGAGAACACACACATATATATAACAATATAACAATCAGCGTTCGAAGATCTCGTTCAGCTCCTCGGAGGTTGGGTGCGTACCCAGGATACAGCACGCATTTCCCCACTGAACTGCGACACTGAGGCGCTGGAACAGGAAACTGCCCGCTCGTGGGTCTCTAGTTATTATTATTATTATTATTATTATTATTATTATTATTATTATTATTATTATTATTAAATATATATATATATATATATATATATATATATATATATATATATATATATATGCGAACAAGCCTGAATGGTCCCCAGGACATATGCAACTGAAAACTCACACCCCAGAAGTGACTCGAACCCATACTCCCAGAAGCAACGCAACTGGTATGTACAAGACGCCTTAATCCACTTGACCATCACGACCGGACAAAATGAGGTGATAGCCGAGGCTATATGAACCACCCCACCGCCGGCACTCGGATAGTTATCTTGGGCATAGCATTTTACCAAATCACCTCATTCTTTGGGGCACACGTGAGGAACACAAATGCGAACAAGCCTGAATGGTCCCCAGGACATATGCAACTGAAAACTCACACCCCAGAAGTGACTCGAACCCATACTCCCAGAAGCAACGCAACTGGTATGTACAAGACGCCTTAATCCACTTGACCATCACGACCGGACAAAATGAGGTGATAGCCGAGGCTATATGAACCACCCCACCGCCGGCACTCGGATAGTTATCTTGGGCATAGCATTTTACCAAATCACCTCATTCTTTGGGGCACACGTGAGGAACACAAATGCGAACAAGCCTGAATGGTCCCCAGGACATATGCAACTGAAAACTCACACCCCAGAAGTGACTCGAACCCATACTCCCAGAAGCAACGCAACTGGTATGTACAAGACGCCTTAATCCACTTGACCATCACGACCGGACAAAATGAGGTGATAGCCGAGGCTATATGAACCACCCCACCGCCGGCACTCGGATAGTTATCTTGGGCATAGCATTTTACCAAATCAGAATGAGGTGATTTGGTAAAATGCTATGCCCAAGATAACTATCCGAGTGCCGGCGGTGGGGTGGTTCATATAGCCTCGGCTATCACCTCATTTTGTCCGGTCGTGATGGTCAAGTGGATTAAGGCGTCTTGTACATACCAGTTGCGTTGCTTCTGGGAGTATGGGTTCGAGTCACTTCTGGGGTGTGAGTTTTCAGTTGCATATGTCCTGGGGACCATTCAGGCTTGTTCGCATTTGTGTTCCTCACGTGTGCCCCAAAGAATGAGGTGATTTGGTAAAATGCTATGCCCAAGATAACTATCCGAGTGCCGGCGGTGGGGTGGTTCATATAGCCTCGGCTATCACCTCATTTTGTCCGGTCGTGATGGTCAAGTGGATTAAGGCGTCTTGTACATACCAGTTGCGTTGCTTCTGGGAGTATGGGTTCGAGTCACTTCTGGGGTGGGAGTTTTCAGTTGCATATGTCCTGGGGACCATTCAGGCTTGTTCGCATTTGTGTTCCTCACGTGTGCCCCAAAGAATGAGGTGATTTGGTAAAATGCTATGCCCAAGATAACTATCCGAGTGCCGGCGGTGGGGTGGTTCATATAGCCTCGGCTATCACCTCATTTTGTCCGGTCGTGATGGTCAAGTGGATTAAGGCGTCTTGTACATACCAGTTGCGTTGCTTCTGGGAGTATGGGTTCGAGTCACTTCTGGGGTGTGAGTTTTCAGTTGCATATGTCCTGGGGACCATTCAGGCTTGTTCGCATTTGTGTTCCTCACGTGTGCCCCAAAGAATGAGGTGATTTGGTAAAATGCTATGCCCAAGATAACTATCCGAGTGCCGGCGGTGGGGTGGTTCATATAGCCTCGGCTATCACCTCATTTTGTCCGGTCATGATGGTCAAGTGGATTAAGGCGTCTTGTACATACCAGTTGCGTTGCTTCTGGGAGTATGGGTTCGAGTCACTTCTGGGGTGTGAGTTTTTAGTGATATATATATATATATATATATATATATATATATATATATATATATATATATATATATATATATATATATATATATATATATATATATATATATATATATATATATATATATATATATATATATATATATATATATATATATATATATATATACATATATTATTAAATATGACCGAAAAAGTAAGATTAATAATTCTAACACGAATTTTCTCAATCTTTCGTACATTTCTTTTCACTGTTGGTGGTAATTCAAAAATCAATTCTCCAAAATTCATTTTTATTTCTAGTCTGACGCGACACTTGAGCGCGTTTCGTAAAACTTATTACATTTTCAAAGACTTTAGTTACGCATACACAACTGAATAGAACTTACACATCTCCGATTTGTTTATATCTACATTTGAGTGAGGTGGATGGGGTGAGGTGTTATTTAATAGGGTATTAAATTCATCAACACAAGACAGAACACGAAACAATGGGTATTGAATAGAAGTGATTGTAGAAAGCCTATTGGTCCATATTTCTTGATGCTTCTATATTGGAGCGGAGTCTTGAGGTGGGTAGAATTTAGTTGTGCATTAATTGGCTGTTGATTGCTGGTGTTGACTTTTTGATGTGTAGTGCCTCGCAAACGTCAAGCCGTCTGCTATCGCTATTTCTATCGATGATTTCTGTGTTGTTTACTAGGATTTCTCTGGCGATGGTTTGGTTGTGGGAAGAGATTATATGTTCCTTAATGGAGCCCTGTTGCTTATGCATCGTTAAACGCCTAGAAAGAGATGTTGTTGTCTTGCCTATATACTGGGTTTTTTGGAGCTTACAATCCCCAAGAGGGCATTTGAAGGCATAGACAACGTTGGTCTCTTTTAAAGCGTTCTGCTTTGTGTCTGGAGAGTTTCTCATGAGTAGGCTGGCCGTTTTTCTGGTTTTATAGTAAATCGTCAGTTGTATCCTCTGATTTTTGTCTGTAGGGATAACGTTTCTATTAACAATATCATTCAGGACCCTTTCCTCCGGTTTATGAGCTGTGGAAAAGAAGTTCCTGTAAAATAGTCTAATAGGGGGTATTGGTGTTGAGTTAGTTGTCTCTTCAGAGGTTGCATGGCGTTTCACTTTCCTTCTTATGATGTCTTCGACGAAACCATTGGAGAAGCCGTTGTTGACTAGGACCTGCCTTACCCTACAAGAGTTCTTCGTCGACTTGCTTCCATTCTGAGCTGTAGCTGAGAGCCCGGTCGACATATGCGTTAACAACACTCCTCTTGTACCTGTCTGGGCAGTCGCTGTTGGCATTTAGGCACATTCCTATGTTCGTTTCCTTAGTGTAGATTGCAGTGTGGAAACCTCCGCTCTTTTCCATGACTGTTACATCTAGAAAGGGCAGCTTCCCATCCTTTTCCATCTCGTAAGTGAAACGCAGCACGGAACTCTGCTCAAACGCCTCCTTCAGCTCCTGCAGATGTCTGACATCAGGTACCTGTGTAAAAATGTCGTCAACATACCTGCAGTATATGGCCGGTTTCAAGTTCATGTCGACTAAGACTTTTTGCTCGATGGTACCCATGTAGAAGTTTGCAAACAGGATACCTAGGGGAGAACCCATGGCGACCCCATCTACTTGCTTATACATGTGCCCATCCGGGCTCAAGAAGGGTGCCTCTTTAGTACAAGCTTGGAGTAGTTTCCTTAGAATATTCTCTGGTATGAAGAGGAGTACAGGCTGGATCACGATACACTCTGTTGGCTATCATCCCGATTGTCTCGTCCACAGGTACGTTGGTGAACAGTGATTCTACGTCCAACGAGGCTCTTCTCCCTGTGGCCCGTGTGCCCCGCAGTAAGTCAACAAATTCTTTTGGAGACTTCAGGCTGAAGGCGCAAGGGACATAAGGAGTCAGCAGGCCGTTGGGTCGCTTCGCCAGTCTGTACGTGGGTGTGGGTATCTGGCTAATGATTGGCCGAAGTGGGTTTCCGGGCTTGTGTGGAAGTTATTGAAGTGGCTCCCGGAGGCTCTGGCTCTGACTCCCGGAGGACGATAGGTTCCTGGTTAGGGGGGGCCCCAGACCTGCAGAGGAGGCCCACCTACGGCCCTGAGGGGGTGTTTTTCTCTCAGTGCTTGGGCTGTGGGTTCATCCCTGGGTAAAATTTTGTCCTCACTTGTGATCAACCTGAGTGCCCCTACTGTATTGCCCTCTTTTCAATTTTCTTGCTGACTTGGGTACCTAATTTTCTGTTGTCGCTGATTGTCGTACTTGGTCTGCCTCGGCGGTGTTTGGTGTGTTTGGGGAGGCGGACTAGGTTGTCAGCCCTAGGAAAATCCCTAATTGCTTTATTGACGGATAAGGCCAGTGTCTTGCCTCCTCTGTCTGGTACACCTAAGCATGCGTTGCCAAAAAGTAACAGATTGTGCCAGGCTTTGATGTTATCAGGTGCATCAAGGTTATTTGACCCTCTGTTGACTTTTCCGATGAGGTCCGTGGGCGAGAGGCCTTTGGGATGTGGGTGAGTGTCCTGGATGACGTTGCTTTAATTGCCTCTAGCAGGTCGTCTGTTGCAATGTAATCTGTTGCGATTTGTACTGGTGCAACAGGCTCCTGAGTGCTGCCTCCTCCCACGGGAGGCCTCCCTGACCCAGGACAGTCACCATGCTGGCTTATGACTCTGGAGACCGAGTTGATGCTGTTGTTTCTCCCACAAACACTGCAGGTGCCTCTCCTTTGATTGGCTTCGGGAGGGGTGAGCTGGCTGGCAGCGGCCTCTTCTGCCATCCCCTTAGGTGAAGTGACTGTCACCTTGCACTGGAGTATTTGTATCTCCCTCCTGGCTGGGTGGAACCTGGTTATCCCTTATATCATGCGTCATGTCAAGGCAGATGCCTGGGGTGAACACACACACACACACACTCAAAAACACACAAAGTACTAATTAAATACACAAAATCGAATGTCCCACCTAATGAGTTTGGCGTCCAGGCAATCTCCAACTTTGGACCATCATACGTTTCCCCTCAACGCCTCATAACTTGCTGAATTAATGAGGCAAACCTTTACCCTCCTCCTCCGCCTCCTCCTCTTCTCAAGGAGGAGGAGGAGGAGGCCTAGACCGAAGACTAGCCAGCTCCCCTGCCCGGTAGAAACGTGATTGAGTTTTATAATTAGATTTTGCTTGAATATTGTATCGAAGTGTATGTTGTGAAAGAGTTTTGAAAACATTCTCTGGATCTGTTACTTACATCTGTGTTAGGCGTAACTGGATTATTGTACGTTTACTTGGCTAATGTTGTGTAAATAACACATATTTTATATAATTTATTTGTTTTGTGATTAATATCGTTATTGTTATATTAGGTAAAAATTTGATATGTAATATGCTCTCCCAAATGAAGGCGCCTGAGGTATGGATAATTACTGTGCGTACTGTTCTTCATTATTGTTATTCATATTCTAGGACATTCCCTCCTCGCCGGGAATCGAACCTCGGTCCACAGGACTACCTATCCAGCGTGCTGTCCACTCAACCACCAGGAGCTCATATGTGTGTGTGTACTCACCTAATTGTACTCACCTAATTGTGCTTGCGGGGGTTGAGCTTTGGCTCTTTGGTCCCGCCTCTCAACTGTCAATCAACTGGTGTACAGATTCCTGAGCCTACTGGGCTCTATCATATCTACATTTGAAACTGTGTATGGAGTCAGCCTCCACCACATCACTTCCTAATGCATTCCATTTATTAACTACTCTGACACTGAAAAAATTATTTCTAACATCTCTGTGGCTCATCTGGGTACTAAGTTTCCACCTGTGTCCCCTTGTTCGTGTCCCACCCGTGCTGAAGAGTTTGTCTTTGTCCACCCTGTCAATTCCCCTGAGAATTTTGTAGGTGGTTATCATGTCTCCCCTTACTCTTCTGTTTTCCAGGGATGTGAGGTTCAGCTCCTTTAGCCTTTCCTCGTAGCTCAATCCTCTCAGTTCCGGGACGAGCCTGGTGGCATACCGCTGAATCTTCTCTAACTTTGTCTTGTGTTTAACTAGGTATGGACTCCAGGCTGGAGCTGCATACTCCAGGATTGGTCTTACATAAGTGGTATACAGGGTTCTGAAAGATTCCTTACACAAGTTTCTGAAGGCAGTTCTTATGTTGGCCAGTCTAGCATATGCCGCTGATGATATTCTTTTGATGTGGGCCTCTAGGGACAGGTTCGGTGTGATATCAACCCCCAGATCCTTCTCTCTATTTGATTCTTGCAGGATTTCCCCTCCCAGATGATACCAGATGTGTGTGTGTGTGTGTGTGTGTGTGTGTGTGTGTGTGTGTGTGTGTGTGTGTGTGTGTGTGTGTGTGTGTGTGTGTACTCGCCTAGTTGTACTCACCTAGTTCTACTCACCTAGTTGTGCTTGCGGGGGTTGAGCTCTGGCTCTTTGGCCCCGCCTCTCAACTGTCAATCAACAGGTGTACAGGTTCCTGAGCCTATTGGGCTCTATCATATCTACACTTGAAACTGTGTATGGAGTCAGCCTCCACCACATCACTTCCTAATGCATTCCATTTGGCAACCACTCTGACACTAAAAAAGTTCTTTCTAACATCTCTGTGGCTCATTTGGGCACTCAGTTTCCACATGTGTCCCCTAGTGCGTGTGCCCCTTGTGTTAAACAGCCTGTCTTTATCAACCCTGTCGATTCCCTTGAGGATCTTGAATGTGGTGATCATGTCCCCCCTAACTCTTCTGTCTTCCAGCGAAGTGAGGTTTAATTCCCGTAGTCTCTCCTCGTAGCTCATACCTCTCAGCTCGGGTACTAGTCTGGTGGCAAACCTTTGAACCTTTTCCATTTTAGTCTTATGCTTGACTAGATATGGACTCCATGCTGGTGCCGCATACTCCAGGATTGGTCTGACACATGTGGTATATAATGTTCTGAAAGATTCCTTACACAAGTTTCTAAAGGCCGTTCTTATGTTAGTCAACCTGGCATATGCTGCTGCTGTTATCCTCTTGATATGAGCTTCAGGGGACAGGTCTGGCGTGATATCAACCCCCATGTCTTTCTCTCTCTTGGACTCTTGAAGTATTTCATCTCCCAAGTGATACCTTGTATCTGGTCTCCTGCTTCCTACCCCTATCTTCATTACATTACATTTGCTTGGATTAAACTCTAACAGCCATTTGTTCGACCATTCCTGCAGCTTGTCCAGGTCTTCTTGAAGCCTCAAGCTGTCCTCCTCTGTCCTAATCCTTCTCATAATTTTGGCGTCGTCCGCAAACATTGAGAGGAATGAGTCTATACCCTCTGGGAGATCATTTACGTATATCAGAAACAGGATAGGTCCAAGTAAAGAGCCCTGTGGGACTCCACTGGTTACTTCACGCCAGTCTGAGGTCTCACCCCTCACTGTAACTCTCTGCTTCCTATTGTTTAGGTACTCCCTTATCCACTGGAGCGCCCTACCAGCTACTCCTGCCTGTTTCTCCAGCTTATGCATCAACCTTTTATGGGGTACTGTGTCAAAGGCTTTCCGACAGTCCAAAAAAATGCAGTCCGCCCATCCTTCTCTTTCTTGTTTAATCTTTGTCACCTGATCATAGAATTCTATCAATCCTGTAAGGCAAGATTTACCCTCCCTGAACCCATGTTGATGGGTTGTCACGAAGTCTCTTCTCTCCAGATGTGTTACTAGGATTTTTCTCACAATCTTCTCCATCACCTTGCATGGTATACAAGTTAAGAACACTGGCCTGTAGTTCAGGGCCTCTTGTCTGTCACCCTTTTTGTATATTGGTACTACATTAGCAGTCTTCCATATTTCTGGTAGGTCCCCCGTTTCCAGTGACCTACTATACACTATGGAGAGTGGTAGGCAAAGTGCTCCTGCACACTCTTTCAATACCCATGGCGAGATTCCATCCGGCCCAACAGCTTTTCTCACATCCAGCTCCAATAGGTGCTTCTTGACCTCATCTCTTGTAATTTCGAACCTATCCAAGGTCACCTGGTTTGCTGCCACCTCTTCTAGCGCCGCGACATCTCCCTGTTCTATTGTAAAGACCTCCTGGAACCTTTTGTTAAGTTCTTCACACACCTCTTTGTCATTCTCTGTGTACCTGTCCTCGCCCACCCTAAGTTTCATCACCTGTTCCTTCACTGTTGTCTTCCTCCTGATGTGACTGTGTAGTAGCTTTGGTTCGGTCTTGGCTTTATTAGCTATATCATTTTCATACCTTTTCTCAGCTGCTCTTCTCACACTGACATACTCGTTCCTGGTTCTCTGGTATCTCTCTCTACTTTCTGGTGTTCTGTTATTACGGAAGTTCCTCCATGCCCTTTTGTTCAACTCCTTTGCTTTCATAAATTCCTTATTAAACCACGGATTCTTCCTTTGCTTCTCTGTTTTTTCCTGTCGGGCTGGGACAAACCTGCTTACAGCCTTCTGACATTTTTGGGTGACATAGTCCATCATGTCTTGTACGGACTTGGTTCCGAGTTCTGTGTCCCAATGTATATCCCATAGGAATTTATTCATTTCCTCATAGTTTCCCTTTCGGTACGCCAGCCCTTTGGTTCCCAGTTCTTTTTTGGGGGTGATAATTCCCAGCTCAACCAGGTACTCAAAGCTCAATACACTATGATCACTCATTCTCAAGGGGGCTTCCAACTTAACTTCCCTTATATCCGACTCATTTAGGGTAAATATCAGATCAAGCAAGGCTGGTTCATCCCCTCCTCTCATTCTTGTTGGTCCCTTGACGTGTTGACTTAGAAAGTTTCTTGTTGCCACATCCAGCAGCTTAGCTCTCCATGTGTCTCGGCCTCCATGTGGGTCTCTGTTCCCCCAATCTATCTTCCCATGGTTGAAGTCTCCCATGATTAGAAGTCTGGATCCGTTCCTGCTAGCCACAGAAGCTGCTCTCTCTATTATATTGATGGTGGCCAAGTTGTTTCTATCATATTTCTGTCTGCGTCTTCTGTCATTCGGTGGGGGGGTTATATATGACTACTATTATAATTTTCTGTCCTCCAGTTGCTATGGTGCCTGAAATGTAGTCACTGAAACCTTCACAGTTCTGAATTACCATCTCTTGGAAACTCCAACCTTCTCTTAGTAGCAGAGCTACACCACCTCCTCCTCTCCCTTCTCTCTCTTTCCTCACTACATAGTAGCCCTGTGGAAACACTGCATTTGTTATGATTTTCGTTAACTTTGTTTCTGTGAGTGCTATTATGTCTGGGTTTTCTTCTAGTGCCCATTCTCCAAGTTCACTTGTTTTATTTGAAATCCCATCTATGTTAGTGTACATCGCCTTGAAGCTCACTTTCTTCTGTTCATTTTCATGTCCCTTTCTTGGCAAGCATTCTGCTGGTGTGGGAAGCTGTTCCGTGGGTGAGAGGATCTGTGAGGTGGTTTGCAGGGTCTCAGAGGATTTTGGGGTGGGGGGTGGGGGTTTAAGGGAAGGAGGGACAGGTAGGGTGTGGGTTAAGGAGGTAGGGGGGACATGGAGGATACGGGGTGAGGGGGGAGGAGGGATAGGGAGGGTATGGGATGAAGGGGGAGGGGGGAAAGGGGGGAAAAGGTGGGAGGAAGGACATGATGGAAATGGGGAAGGGGTGTCAGGGTCAGAATGGGGTGGGGGGGAGGGAGGGTTGGGTGGGGGCAGGTAGGGTGAGGGGAAGGGAAGGTTACTATGCAGAGGGGGGTGGTGGTGTTGCCCGCCCCCCCTCTGGTGTTGCTGGGGTGCTGGTTTTGGGTTCTCCTCTTGTCTCTGGGACTGTTGTGTTGAGGGCTGTGATTTCCTGGTTTGCTCCTCTCTCCCTGCGCTTCCTCCTTGCCTCTGCTGCCCTGGCTCTCTCCTCTTTCGTCCTGTCCCTCTGCAGGAATACTTTTTTGTATCCCTCCATATGCTGCAGACGAATCTTCCTTTCGAGAATGTCCTCCTTCGTGGTTTCGTTTGTAAACACCACCTTTACAAGTCGGTTTCTGTCCTTGTTGTACCAGCCCAACCTGAAAACCTTTTCAATGTTATGTACAGCCTCTTCCATCTGTAACCCCTTCAGTAGCCCATGTACTGCCTCTCTATCCTTGCCATTCCATTCTTGCCTGTTGGATCCTTCCTGTTCTTTGATGCCTACAACTACCACTGATCTTTTTCTCTCCAGCAGTTGAGTGGTGCACCTTGCTGCTTCCTGTGACGTAGCTGCTTGCATCGCTACCTCCCTCACTGTGTCCATTGCTTCTGAGCTCTTTTTCAGTATATCCGCAAATGTATCAGGTACAGAGGCATTTCCTTCCAATGTAACATTCCCACCTTCCCTTTGGATGATAATCTGATGCTCGGTTTCTTTATTTTTCTCTGTGAGAGATTTGAGCTCCTCCCTTGCTGATGCTAGCTCACTTTGCAGATTGTTAATTGTAATCCTCATTTCATTCATCTTCCTCCTGAATTCCTCCAGAACTTGGGTTAGCAATTCCTTTGTTTGACCTCCCTGGCTGCTTCCCGTGTCCCTGTTGCGGCCTCCTGCCATTTTGTCCCTTGTCAAGAGAGAGAGAGAGCAAGAGAGAGAGAGAGAGCAAGAGAGCAAGAGAGAGAGAGAGCAAAAGAGAGCAAGAGAGAGCGAACAAGAGAGAGAGAGAACAAGAGAGAGAGAGCAAGAGAGAGAGAGCAAGAGAGAGAGAGAGCAAGAGAGAGAGAGAGCAAGAGAGAGAGAGAGAGAGAGAGAGAGAGAGAGAGAGAGAGAGAGAGAGAGAGAGAGAGAGAGAGAGAGAGAGAGAGAGAGAGAGAGAGAGAGAGAGAGAGAGAGAGAGAGAGAGAGAGCAAGAGAGAGAGAGCAAGAGAGAGAGAGAGCAAGAGAGAGAGAGAGCAAGAGAGAGAGAGAGAGAGAGAGAGAGAGAGAGAGAGAGAGAGAGAGAGAGAGAGAGAGAGAGAGAGAGAGAGAGAGAGAGAGAGAGAGAGAGAGAGAACGTGTGTGCGCTTGGGATGGGGTTACTAGGAGGTGAGGTGTTCAGCTTACAGCAGATAAGAAGGGGAGTGGATTATGAGAGATTTTATCTCCTTACCACGAAAGGTGTTAATCCATTCTAGCCTGTGTGTGCGTGTGTGTGTGTGTGCATACGTACGTGGGCTTGAGTGCGAGCGTGTGCGTGCGTGCGCGTGCGTGTGTCACTAGTTCCCGTAAGCGGTAATTTATACCCAAAATGAGCCACACCGAGATTTTAAATATATATACTATCCTGAACAAGAATTTGATAATATTTTACTTCACACTGTACACCTGATTACTTGACCAGAGAGGGGGTACATACCAGTATGATTCCCGCTTACACAACTAGATGAGTAATGATGATGTATGGTTGACGATGGTGCTCCGTCGTCGCCTTTCCACTTGGTGATTCTCTAAGTGCTAGTAGATTGACGATGTCGATTCTTTTCTACACAAATCTCTGGAGTCACAGTCACCACCCAACAAACACAGTCAGCAGCTCCACGGCGGGCCGTCCATCCAGCCGTCAGGTCAGGTCAGGTCACTACTCGGTCCTCCACACTGTATGCACCGGTGATTCCACTAGTTACACTTTGGTTTTTTCGCACTATCGCTAGCGATATGACTATGCTATGTAGCACCCTGCTAGCTACACACTGCGAGAGGCCAAATACTATGATCTAGCCTCAATAATCCTTCAATGTCCCGAGAAATTGACGAATTTCCGCGGACCTCGCTAATCGCGTGTGTCTCCTACCGTCGCTGGCGTGTGTGTGTGTGTGTGTGTGTGTGTGTGTGTGTGTGTGTGTGTGTGTGTGTGTGTGTGTGTGTGTGTGTGTGTGTGTGTGTGTGTGTGTGTGTGCGCGTGTGTGTGTGTGTGTGTGTGTGTGTGTGTGTGTGTGTGTGTGTGTGTGTGTATGTGTGTGTGTGTGTGTTCACCTACTTGGATTCACCTAGTTGTGCTAGCTGGGGTTGAGCTCTGCTCTTTCGGCCCGCCTCTCTACTGTCAGTCAATCAATAGTTACTACTATTTTGTCACACACACACAACTGACACACACACACACAACTGACACACACACACACACACACACACACACACACACACACACACACACACACACACACACAATTTGGAGAATTTGGAACATGAACGACCTCTAGGGGCCAGTGACCACGGTGTCGTAGTCTTTGACTACATGATGGAACTCAAACTTGTGACCAAGGGACAAGAGATCTGGGAAAGGAGAATTGACTGCAGGAAAGGGAATACAGGAGGATAAGGGACTGTCTGGGAGAATTGCAGTGGGAGGAAGAAATTAGAGGAAAAACAGTCTAAGATATGATGGACCTAGTCACACGGATAGGCCAGGAGGCCGAAGAGAGACTTATATCAACAGTAAAGGAAAAAAGTAGGAGGAAATATAATAACCCATGGTTTAATAGACAGTGTCAGGAAGCAAAACTAAAAAGCAGGCGAGAGTGGAGGAAGTACAGAAGACAATGGACAGAGGACAACAGGATCAGATAACAACAGAGCTAGGAACGATTACATTAACATGAGAAGAGCATCGGAAAGAAATTATGAGAACGATATTGTGATCAAAGCGAAAAAGCAACCTAAATTACTACACAGCCATATAAGAAGCAAATGTCGGTGAACGACCAAGTGACAAGACCAAGGAAAACAGAGGGGGCATATACAGAAAGTGACAAGACAATTTGCAAGACACTAAAGGACAGTTTCCATGGAATGTTCATAACCGAGCCTGAGCAGCTCCTATTGTTAGAAGGGATTACCCTAGATGAAAGGCTATCAGGTATAGAGGTGACAGCAGAGGAGGTAATGAAACAGATGACAACACTGGATGCAACTAAAGCTGTTGGACCAGACAAAGTATTACCGTGGATACTAAAAGAGGCAGTGCAGGCCCTCAGCGTGCCTCTGGCAAGGATCTTTAATGAATCACTTATGTCGGGAGAATTGCCCGATTGCTGGAAGAAGGCAAATGTTGTACCCATTTTTAAGAAAGGTGATAGGGAGGAAGCACTTAACT
The DNA here is from genome assembly GCF_040958095.1 of Procambarus clarkii. Lineage (NCBI taxonomy): Eukaryota > Metazoa > Arthropoda > Malacostraca > Decapoda > Cambaridae > Procambarus > Procambarus clarkii. The sequence continues at coordinate 4,773,308 of NC_091180.1, read as the reverse complement.
ACAGACCCGTATCACTGACATGCATCCCTTGTAAAATACTTGAAAGAATAATTAGGCTACGATTGGTTGCACACCTAGAGAACATCAGGTTTGTAAACAAACATCAACATGGGTTTTGGAAAGGGAAATCTTGCCTAAAAAAACTTTTGGAATTCTACAATAAAATAATGAGGACAAGAGAAAGAAGGTTAGGAAGACTGCATATATCAGGACTGCCAAAACGCCTTTGATACAGTACCGCATATGAGACTGCAATTCAAACTTGAGAGGCAGGCGGGAGTGAGTGGAAAGGCCCTAGCATAGGTAAGGAACTTCGTAGCAGGAAGGAGTCGAAGAGTAACGAGTGGAGTACCTCAAGGATCGGTGCTGGGACCAATTCCATTTTTAATGTACGTTATCGACATATTTACAGGAGCAGAATCCTACATGTCGATGTTCGCAGATGACGCAAAGTTGATGAGAAGAGTTGTGACAGATGGGGATTGTAGGATCCTCCAAGAGGACTTGAACAGGTTGCAGATATGGTCAGAGAAATTGCTACTGGAGTTCAACACGAACAAATGTAAAGTTATGGAAATGGGACTAGGTGATAGGCGACCAAAGGGACAGAACACACAATGAAGGGGAACTGCCTACCTGTGACGACGCGTGAAAGAGACCTAGGCATGGACGTAACACCTAATCTAACTCCTGAGGCACATATAAATAGGATATCGTCAGCAGCGTACTCTACACTGGCAAAAGTTAGAATATCATTTAGGACCCTAAGTAAGGAGGTATTTAGGGTGCTTTACACTGCCTACGTGAGGCCAGTCTTAGAGTATGCCGCCCCATCATGGAGTCCCCACCTAAAGAAACACATTTGGAAACTGGAAAAGGATCAGAAGTTTGCAACGAGACTCGTCCCAGCGTTACGAGGGATGAGGTATGAGGAGCGCCTGAGGGAACTGAGCCTTACGACACTAGAAAAAAGAAGGGAGAGGGGGGATATGATAGGAACGTATAAAACACTCAGGGGGATTGACAGAGTGGAAATAAACGAAATGTCCACAGGGAATAGTAACAGAACAAGGGGACATGGGTGGAAGCTGGAAACTCAGATGAGTCACAGAGATGTTAGGAAGTTTTCTTTTAGCGTGAGAGTAGTGGAAAAATGGAATGCACTTAAGGAGCAGGTTATGGGAGCAAATTCTATACATAATTTTAAAACTAGGTATGATAGTGAAATAGGACCGGAGTCATTGCTGTAAACAACCAAAGGCTCGAAAGGCGGGATCCAAGAGTCAATGCTCGATCCTGCAGACACAAATAGGTGAGTACACACACACAGACACACACACACACACACACACACACACACACACACACACACACACACACACACACACACACACACACACACACACACCGGCCCGTAACAGCTGCCTAAATCTCAGGTACCTATTTACTGCTAGGTAACAGGGGCATCTGGGTGAAAGAGAGATTTCCATTTTTGTTTCCGCCGGCGCCGGATAATCGAACCCCGGACCACAGGACTACGTATCCAGCGTGCTGTCCACTCAGCCACCAGTGCCCTGTCCACTCAGCCACCAGTGCCCTGTCCACTCTGCCACCAGTGCCCTGTCCACTCAG